>NC_057386.1:10970866-11112571 GCF_019320065.1 Cervus canadensis | reverse complement strand
AAAAAAAAAAAAAGAATGAAGTAGGTACAACGTATGTGACATAGGGTCTGTATGTAGGATGTGTGTATATACAAGCTTGTGCTGCAAATCAACAAAGACAAAACAACAGACAACAGGCATAAGCTGCACACAGGCGATTCACAGAAGAAACATGATGATCAACAATTATGAATGTTTCACTCTCTCGATTAATCATGGAAATGTGAATTACAATGAGAATCATCCATCTATCTACCTATCTTCATCCAGCAAACTGGAAAAAAATATAAAAGATAAATAAAGCCCCATGTTGACCAGGATGTTCAACAGGGCCCCAGCTCATCATTGCTGTAGTATAAATTTAGGAAGATTTTTTGGGAAGGCACTTTGGGTGGTTCTTAAAATTTTTTAATGTACATGCCTTTCACTTCTAGGTGTCCATCTTATAGAAATACTTGCATTTGTATGTACAGGGATCTCTGATACTTTCATTGGTAAAACCCTGTAAGCTGTCTACATGCTACTGTGGAAAAGACAACCCATTTTTTACCCTCTTCATCATCAACCAAGTTTAGCTGAGTACTGTTCCCAGTTTCCTCTGAAGCTAAGTCTGATCTTGCAGCCCAATTCTGACCTGTGGGACATGATCAGAAATGTCTCCAAATTATAAGTGCTGCCCTAATGCTCACCTCCTCTTTCCCTTCCAGGGAAGAAACGCAAACATGCCAGGCCATCCACCTTTGACCGTCCAGGGGGACTGCAGAGTGGTGTGATGGAAGGACTTGGGCCCGGTGTCATGAGACAATGCCACAGCAGGCCCAGATGGCCCAGAGGGACTGTCACAGACAACCTTGGATCCTAATATATCCAATATGAAAGGATCATTAAGCAAAAGGGGCCCATACTATGGAACATCATGCAAGGTTATTTATAGGCACTGACATGGAGAGATGTCAGAGGCTTGTAATGATTTTTAAAATGCAAGTATTAGAACCTCATATATAATATGATCCCATTTTGTGTGTAAAGCACCACATCCCCAGCACGTAAGTTGAATGGAATAAGAACTCAGCAGGCATGTGCTAAGGGAAAGGTCCTATAAATGGTGCTGAAAGAACATGGAACAGCTAAGGGCTGCTTTCTCTGACTCGGGAGGTGACAGGGGAGTGGGGGCTGGTAAGAAAGTGTCACATCTATTTCTTTTAAGACCTCTTTTCTCTTGGAACATTTTAGAATAGAAATTACTTGTATTTTTTAAAAGACAAAATGTACATAACTACTAAAAGGAGGGAGGAAAAGGGTAAGCTCTGGGGTTCACTATAATGTACGTTCATTAAGTGTTTCATAACCAGAAGGTATCACATGTTATCTGTATAAGTAAAAAGGCTTCAGCTAAGCCACACTGAACAGAGCAGACATGAATCAGTGCCTCCCTGGACACAGCAGGGAGGGCAATCCTCTCCAGCCCTCTCGCCAGCAGCCTCCCTCCCTTGCTGACATGCAGGTCCCGCTGCTATGGGGGGGTGGGGGGCGTGAGGCGTGAGGGGTGGGATGTTGAAAATGAACCTGTTAAGTAGGCAGGAACACCCCTACACTGAAAGGAGAAAGGATTTTAGCACCAGCCTAGGAAACCATCGCATTTTTATATACCAGCCACACTCTGCTGTTTACCTGCTTCCCACAAGGTTCTAGCTCAGGGACGAGTGGCCGCAGACGACTGGGGCAGTTCTGACCCCCTTCCTGCCACCCCTTCATCCCCACGACTGTCGGGAAAGGGTGATGCTGTCATCTTTGCTGCCTTCTAGGTACAGCCCCACAAGACCCAAAGATAGGGAAGAAGCACGAAATAAAATATATTTTAACATGTTGAGTTCTGAAGTCTGGCCTTTGTAACTAAAATGTAATTTTTATATTTCCCCAAAATCAAGTTACTTTTTAAATTTCTGAGATACAAAGGTAATTAATGGTGATCCACTAAAATAATGAACTAATTCATCAGGAAACCTGTTAAGCATTTTCCCTTCCATTCCCTGTGCCTCTGGCTGCCACTGAAATGGTTCAAGTGAAGTTGTCAGCCACTGAGCCCCACTGTAGGGCAGAACTGTCTCCATTCTCTAATGCTGTCCAAGGGACAGCATGCAAGGAGCTTTCACAATTGGTCTTCAGCCTCATGATTTTTAGTTGTGAGAGGGGCTGGCACCCTAGGTTGTCCACAGGGATGCTTGGCCACAGAGAATGGCTTGGATCCATTCCTCCAAACAGATGGGCTGCGTGGTGGGTGCAGCCTCTGGAATGCCAGTTGAGGAGAAAGGGCCTTATAGCTGAGGTGGAGGCACCCCAGCACTGTGGGCGTTTGGGGCTGGCCACTTGGTGTGGGGCCCATCCCAGGCTCTGCCACGCCTGGCAGCATCCCTGGCCTCAACCCACTACCGTCTAACAGCACTTACCCCTCTCTGCCAGTCACGACAACCAAAAGGTTTCTGGCAGTGGTGGTGGTAGTTTAGTTGCTAAGTTGTTTCCAACTTCTGTGACCCCGTGGACTGTAGCCCACCAGGCTCCTTCATCCATGGGATTTCCCAGGCAAGAATACTGGAGTGAGTTGCCATTTCCTTCTCCAGGGAATCTTCCCAACCCAGGAATCAGACCCACTTCTCCTGAATTGCAGGCGGGTTCTTTACTGCTGAGCCACCAGGGAAGCCACCAAAAGATCTCTGGACATTTAAATGTGCCCCTGAGAGGGAGGAAAACCTCCCTTGAGGAGAACCTCTGCCTTTGATGAGAGACAATTTCATTTAAAGCAGGAGGCATATTCTGCAGTTTAGTAAGCCTGTAAAACTTGGAAGTCTGCGTCCCTGGAGGGATACAAAATCAACTCTATTAAACCGCATGGAGGAAAGTGGCCTTTGAGAACTAATCCTTATTAGAACATGAGCAGGTGGATCTCATTTCCCATCTCGGAAGGATCCTGGGGAGTCTGTCAAGCTTCAGGCCAGAATCACAGTTCTGCAAACCTGCAAAGGGCAGCCAGCAGGATGCTGGCTACAGCAAGTGAGTGGAGGACAGAAACAACACTCAAAGTGCAACTATTTCTATCCCGTGCAATATCCCTATGTCTTCTAGGCTGAACCAACCTACACAAGCTGGAGAAGTCAAAATCCCCCGCACCGAAGGCCACCTGGAACACTCCAGGGCCTTTCAGGCAATGGTTTAGTTTCTCCCCCACCAAAAACAAGTACAGAGAATTCCTAATCAAAGCATCTCTCCTTTTTCTTGAAAAACACATATCCAAGGCCATGTTTTCATTTCAAACAAAGAAAAAGAAATAGGTTTTAGATAATTTATTCATTACACTCCATTTTAGCTGTCAGGTTATATTAAACATCAAAAAAAAAAAAAAAAAGCCACATGCTTCATCAGACTGTCATCGCAGCTGAGTCAACCACAGAGGCAGCAGAGCACCAAGCCCCTGGACAAGAGCTGGGAGGAGGTGCACTTTGTTCTCCAGGTAAAGCCAGCCACCTCCCAAGAAGCGGCTCTCCATCTCTGAGCAGATTCTAAGTTCAGACAGCCCCTAACTCCCAACGGTTCAACTCATGAGTTTTTGACTTTACACTGGGGCAAAGTGACATCCATACAGTAGAAACTATACTTTGAATGTCGATTTTTTTCTGGGCTAGTGACATGCACTCCTTGATGCTGGGCAGCGGCAGTGAGCACACCTCCCAATTAGCCCATGATCAGGAGGGTGAACAACTGATACACTTACAATTACCCGGGACACAAACAACCCTTCTGTTGGCTGATGGATTCTTTATCACTGAGTCACCTGGGAAGCCCTAGGTTAGGTGCAGCAAATGCGTTTTCAGCTTTTGGTATTTCCAGGTATGATGGGCTTATGGGACATAACCCCACCGGAACGCTGAGGAAGGTCTATACATCTGCCAAAAAACTCAAAATGTGAGTCAGAAGTCTTAGTCAGCATAAAATGGCATCCACCTAAGGGTTTTCTGGTAAAGTCCCCAAGGGTGCATGTTTCCTCTGACCTCACAGACAGGAAGCACAGGCGCATCTGGATGTGTCACCCTGGCTTTCTCTGGATGGTAAAGGCATCTGCATGTGGCTATTCTCCAACGAGAGCAGGGGAACATGGGTTAGCAGAGGATTCATCTTCCTTCTGAAAGAACCAGCAGCGGGAGGTGATGGCCCAGAGATGTTAGGTATGGGGCAGTGGCACTTGTGAATCAAATACTCCAGGGTTTGAAACACAAACAAACTCCTTAAAACCCTTAAGGCTGAAGGTTTATTGGTTTTGTTGATACTTTCTCTGCCTTTCCTTTATTGTTGTTTAGTCATTAAGTTGTGTCCAACTCTTTTCGACCCCATGGACTAAAGCCTGCCAAGCTCCTCTGTCCGTGGGATTTCCCAGGCAAAAATATTGGAATGGGTTGCTATTTCCTTCTCCAGGGGATCTTCCTGACCCAGAGATTGAACCTGCATCTCCTGCATTGGCAGGTGGAATCTTTACCACTAAGCCACCAAGGAAGCCCTCTTTCCTTTATTCAGTCAAGGTCAGTTCAGTTGCTCAGTTGTGTCCGACTCTTTGTGACCCCATGAATTGCAGCTTGCCAGTCCTCCCTGTTCATCACCAACTCCCGGAGCCCACTCAAACTCATGTCCATCAAGTCTGTGATGCCATCCAACCATCTCATCCTCTGTCGTCCCCTTCTCCTCCTGTCCCCAATCCCTCCCAGCATCAGGGTCTTTTCCAATGAGTCAACTCTTCACATGATGTGGCCAAAGTACTGGAGTTTCAGCCTCAGCATCAGTCCTTCCAATGAACGCCCAGGACTGATCTCCTTTAGGATGGACTGGCTGGATCTCCTTGCAGTCCAAGGGACTCTCAAGAGTCTTCTCCAACACCACAGTTCAAAAGTATCAATTCTTCAGTGCTCAGCTTTCTTCACAGTCCAACTCTCACATCCATACATGACCACTGGAAATTCCATAGCCTTGAGCAGACGGACCTTTGTTGGCAAAGTAATGTTTCTTCTCTTTAATATGCTGTCTAGGTTGGTCATCACTTTCCTTCCAAGGAGTAAGCATCTTTTAATTTCATGGCTGCAATCACCATCTGCAGTGATTTTGGAGCCCAGAAAAATAAAGTCTTACACTGCTTCCACTGTTTCCCCATCTATTTCCCATGAAGTGATGGGACCAGATGCCATGATCTTAGTTTTCTGAATGTTGAGCTTTAAGCCAACTTTTTCACCCTCCTCTTTCATTTTCATCAAGAGGCTCTTCAGTTCTTCTTCACTTTCTGCCATAAGGGTGGTGTCATCTGCATATCTGAGGTTATTGATATTTCTCCCGGCAATCTTGATTCCACCTTGTGCTTCTTCCAGCCCAGCATTTCTCATGATGTACTCTGCATATAAGTGAAATAAGCAGGGTGACAATATACAGCCTTGACGTACTCCTTTTCCTATTTGGAACCAGTCTGTTGTTCCATGTCCAGTTTTAACTGTTGCTTCCTGATCTGCATATAGGTTTCTCAAGAGGTGGGTCAGATGGTCTGGTATTCCCCTCTCTTTCAGAATTTTCCAGAGTTTATTGTGATTCACACAGTCAAAGGCTTTGACATAGTCAATAAAGCAGAAATAGACGTTTTTCTGGAACTCTCTTGCTTTTTCGATGATCCAGCGGAAGTTGGCAATTTGATCTCTGGTTCCTCTGCCTTTTCTAAAACCAGCTTGAACATCTGGAAGTTCAGCTCAATAATTCTTTACCTAATGAGTAATTTTAAATAAATGTTATTTAAATATGTATTTTAAAATGTTATTTAAGAATGTATTGGTTTGGAAAAACTGCACACCACTATCAGATATCTCTTATTCTGGTTTAGTATATAGTTCATTACTGAGTCTGTTCAAAAATGGATCATAAAGGTTTTTAAATGTCCTATTATCAAAAGGATTTATTTGTGATTTTTTGGAATCAATATTTGTGCCAGACCACATTTAACATTTATTACAATTGTTGCTTTATCAATACTGAGAGTACAGCAGTCCCCCTCCTTGAAAAAAGATGGTAATTTTACTGTAAATTTGATCTTTCTAGCATCTTTGTTTATGTTTGCAATGGCTGAAGACCATCAGAAAAAATTCTATTTCTTCAGGAGAAGAGTTAGCAAACTTTGGATGATCTCTTTCTAAGAACTTTAAAGTTTTTTTTTTTAATACCATTTTCTTGATGCTGAGACGTAAAACTTTAGACCATATCTTGACTGATTTCTCAGATATTCTATATTTGAAAACCAGATTTATGGAGGAAGAGTTCTCAAATGAATGTGCATTAGGATGGCCTAAAGGGCTCGTTAAAATGCGGATCTCTGGGTCCCTCCCTGGAATAGGCTTCCCTAAGTCTTCAGTAGGGTTTGATAATCTGCATGTATCATAAACTCCAAGAATATTGCTGCTACTATAGTTTAAGAAACCCTGGTGTAGACAGTGCAAATGCTGGGGCAAACAGAGAACATTCACTTTCCAGTTTGAGTGTTACCTGTTTTTCCTATGGATCACGGAGAACACTTCCTTTTTTCCACCCATGACTTAACATTTTATGTGTAATGATCAGGAAACACTTTGCTGATGATTCTTATATAAAAATATCCATTCATCCAAGAGTTGACATGTAAGAAAGGTTTTAACTACAAATTCAATTTCTTTGATTGATCTAGAGCTATTCAGATTTTTGACCTCATTTTGGGTCACTTTTGGAAAGCTGTATTTTAAAAGGCATTTTCCATCTAAGTTGTTCAATGTATTGGTATAAATTATTAACATTTTCTTATCTTTTCAATGTCTATAGAATATGTGGCGATATCTTTCATTCCTAAATGTTGTCTTTTCTCTTTTTTTTTTTTGCTACGTAGACTTGTTAATTTACAGATGTTTTCCAAAAACAAAACTTTAGCTCTGTTAACTTTCGGTACCACCTGGTCTCTGTTTACTGATTTGTGCCCTTTATTATTTCTTCCTTTTACTTCCTTTGAGTTTCAATTGCTCAACATTTTCCAGTTTAAGGTAGACATTTATATTTTTAAGTCTTTCTTTCTGTATAAGAATTTAATAAGGCTATACATTTTTATATAAGCACTGCTGTAGCTGTATCCCACAAGTTTTGACAAGTCATCTTTTCATTACTGTTTAGTCTGAATTATTTTCATTTTCCCCTGTCATACCTTTTTTGATACATGTATTATTTAATTTCAAAATACTTGAGGATTTTCTAGGTAGCATACAATTTCAGAGTCTGTGGTCGAAGAACAGACCCTGTATGATTTCAGCTCTTCAAACTTTACTGAAACATTTATTTTTGTAAGGCAGCACAGGCCTTTCTCGTGTTCTATGGGCATTGGGTGTAGGGTTCTGTTAACTGAATCAGAGCAACTGATGGTCTTTTAAGTGATTTTTTTTTTTAATTAGAAAAATATACCATGTCTGGAGTTTTCTTTGTGAGAAAGTTTTTAATTATCAATTTTAATATTGGTTTTAACCTATCAATTACTGCCAGATTGTTACTCAAATATTGGATATGTTTCTTTCTCTAATTGGTCCTGACAATCTTGCTTTATGTATCTTAAACTCTATTAGCTATCTATGCATTCAGGATAGTTATATCTTCCTGATGGCCTGACTTGTCTGTTGCAATGTCTCTCTTCATCTCTGGCGAAACTCCTTGTCTCAAAGTCTATTTTCTTATTAGTAATACGGCCACTTTGGCTCTCTTCCAGCTAGTCTTCTGTGATACACCTTTTTATATTCAAGCATCTCTCAGGACTGCCCTGGTGGTCAGTCCAGTGGCTAAGACTCTGAGCTCCCAATGTAGAGGGCGTGGGTTCAATCCTTGGGGAGGGAACTAGATCCCACATGTTACGACCAAGAGTTCACAAGCTGCAAATAAAAAGAACCTGCATCTGCAATGAAGATCAAAGATCCTATGTGCCACAAATAAGACCTGGTACAACCAAAATAAATAAATAAACATAAATATTAAAAAAAAAAATAAAGTGCATCCCTTGCTGACAGCAGAAAGTGTGATCTTGCTTCTTATTCGGTGCAACATAAACTTATGAAACACAAAGAATGAGGGACGTTCTAGAGGATAACTGGTCTGGACTCCAAAAAGTCAATGTCCACTGTTCAGAAAATGGAAACACAAGTCACAGAATGAGAGGGACTCTTTTAAAAATGAATATCTGATAAAGGACTTGTACCCAAATATAAAAGGAACTCTTAAAACTAAGTGAGAAAACCAGTAGCCCTATGAGTTGATAAAAGTGGGCAAAAGATATGGAAACCCCACCTAAGAAAATATACAGATGGCAGCCAAGCATATGAAAAGATGCTCAACATCGTATGTCATTAAGCAATTGCAAATTAAAGGGAGATACCACGATGCACCTAATTAGAATGGCTAAAATCCAAAACACTGGCAACAACAAATGTCAAGGAGGATGTGGAGCAATAGGAACTACCATTTATTGCTGGTGGGAATACAAATGACGCAGCCACTTTGGAACAGGGTTTGCCAATTTCTTAGAATGCTAAACATAACAGCTAGTCTAGCAGAGGCTCTCTTAGGTATTTACCCAAATGAGAAGACATCTTATGTCTATACAAAAATCCACACAAAAGTTTAGAACAGCATTATTTACAATTCCCCAAAACTGGAAGCAACCAGGATGTCCTTCACTAGTGGTACATCCAAATAGTGCAATCTTTTTCAGTGGTAAAAAGAAAATGAGCTCTCTAGCCATGAAAAGACATGAAGGAAATTTGAATGTATACTCCTAATTGAAAAAAGCCAGTTTTAAAACACTGCATTCTATATGGTTCTAACTATATGATATGCTGGAAAAGGTAAAACTATAGAGACAATATGATACAAACAACATATTTAACCCCTATATAAAACATATAATTGATCAAGACACACTAGGTTATCCCACAGAGGAAAGGTATATTTAATACTAGAAAATCATATATCTTTCAATGCATTTCAAGTTTAAAGGAGAAAAATCATACCATCATCTAACACATATATACAAAATGGCTTGGGGGGAAAAGCAACATCTATTGATGACTTGAAAAAATAAACTAGGAATAGAAAGACATCTTTTTAAAAATACTTTTATAACGCTGTGTTCATTTCTACCATACAACATGGTGCTTTAGTCGCTAAGTCGTGTCCGACTCTTGCGACCCCACAGACTGTAGGCCACGAGGCTCCTCGGTCCACGGGATTCTCCAGGCAAGAATACTGGAGTGAGTTGCCATATCCTTCTCCAGGGGATCAAACCCAGGTCTCCTGTATTACAGGCAGATAATTTACCAACTGAGTTATGAGGGAATCGGTCACAATTATACATGTAACCCCTCCCTCTTGGGCCTCCCTCCCTTCCCCCATTCCCACCTCTCTAGGTCATCACAGATTGCCAGACTGGGCACCCTGTGTGATACAGCAACTTCTCACCAACTATCCACTTTACACATGGCTATGTATATATGTTGATGCTACTTTCTCCATTCGTCCCACTCACTCCCTCCCCCACTGTGTCCACAAGTCCATTCTTTACATCTGTATCTCCACTGAGATGGGCACCTTTTAATCCGATAAGGGCTTTTCTTATTTCTTATTCTTTTTACAAATATCTATAGTGAATATCATACACTGATATAGAGGATGCACTCCTTTCAAAATGAGGAATGAGACAAGGACATGCAGCCACCACTCTACTCTCTGGGAGGTGCTGGTAGCACAGAAAGATACAAACAATAAACAGCTAGACTGGAAGGAAAGTAAACTGCTGTGATTTGCAAACCACATGGTAGTCTGTTAAGAAATTTTTAAATATGTACAAATCATTAGGATCAATGAGAGAACAGCAAATTAGAAAGAAAGAAAGTGAAGTCGCTCAGTCATGTCCGACTCTGCGACCTCATGGACCATAGCCCACCAGTCTCCTCTGTCCATGGAATTTTCCAGGCAAGAATACTGGAGTGGGTTGCCATTTCCTTCTTCAGAGGATCTTCCTGACTCGGGGATAGAACCCGGGTCTCCTGCATTGCAGGCAGATGCTTTACCGTCTGAGCCACCAGGGGTAGGCTAATTAGCAAATTAGCAGACATAAAATAAATGTACAAAAAATCAACTGCCTTGCCACATACCCTGATAAAAACTCACAAAACATAATGTTTAAAAATCTGTAACCACGTCAAAAAAATATAAAGTATCTAGGAATAAATCTAAAAAATGATAAAACCCTTATGAAATTATAAGATACCATTGATACACACTATGAAAGAGCAGAGTTTGGAAAACTCAACAATATAAAGATGTTGAGTTCCACGCCCCCACACCATTTAATCTACTGATTTGTAAAAAGATTGGGTATTTTCACGGAAGATCAACAGACCAAAAAGAATAAAGCAGGGAAACTCACCTTCCCAAGTATCAGGAATCACTGAAAACCTAACTGATTAAAACAGCTAACTGGCATAAAGAGAGACCCACGGAACAGAACAGAGAGCTCGGAAACACACCTACTCACTAAGGAAACCTGACTGAGTCCAAAGCTGGCATTAAATGGTAATGGTATCCACTTGAAAAAGAAAAACGATTTGAAACCCTACTTAAAAGTATGTGCAAAAATTAGTTCCAGGTAGATTAAAGACCCAAATTAATGGACAAAAATACACTTCTGAAAGAACACATGGAATATTTCGGTGACTGTGGCATAAGGAAAGTCGTCTTCAAGAAGATACAAAATGCCCACATCCTAAGGAAAGACTGAATAGGAGCCACTTCAAAATAAAGAAAGCCCGTCCACTTTCATCGCAAGAGAACAGAAGCAAATAGACAAACCCAGAAACCAAGCCATAAACTCAGGGACATTTGCAACTGACAAAAATGGTAAAGGGTTTCTGTCTAGAATACAAAGAATTCCTTCAAATAAGTAAGAAAAAGACACACAACCTAAGTGAAAAACAGGAAACACCACTGCAAGAGGGGGAGCCTATGTGGCCAACCCAGAAACCGGAAGGCACTTGCATTTGGTTTTGTGGAAATGAATTAACTTTTGATGGCTCCACAGAAGCTACAGGTGAACAGGATCTGCAGCCAACCACCAAAACTTACAGATTCTTGTAAAAAGATAAACGAATTGGGTTCACAGGAATCTTTTATGGTGCACCCACCTTGTTGAAGACCCAGATCTCGCCATTCACGGTGGGCCTGGGCACCCCATGGCCGTTGTAGTGGAAGAGGACCCGCTCCTCCTTGGCATTTCGGCGTAAAGATGTGCAAAGCTTCTTCACTTCATCCACAGTCGGATCAAGGCTCTGTTTGTACCGTGCCTGTTGCAGGAGACAAAAATTAAGAAACTTATCATGGATTCATGGGAATATGTAAAACTAAAACTCCATCCTTTACTCCGAGTTTGCACTGAATGGACACTGCACAAATGACCTCATGTCTCTCCATCTCCAGCTGGGATGATGCCTACTTCACAGAGAGATTGTGAACATTCATTTACTGCACAAATATTTATTGCGAAGATCCCATGAGATAAATAAGTAATGCCTGCCACACAGTAACATGAGTAAAAGGTAGCACCACTGTGATATCAAAAATATTTCTTAGAAGCATTAAATCTCTTTGGAACACTGGAATGTGGAAGAGACAACTTACTTAAACACAGAAAGCTGTAATATATACAGCGGCAGGGGAGAATAGTTTCAAAAAGACAAGGTAAGAACGCAGAATGCCCCTCTTGCTTAGTCATATTCGCCCAGCTTGGCCACCTGCCACTACTCCTGCCTGGACCCTTGCTGATGAACCTAAAGAATACACAGAAATCAGTAGCCATATACACATACATATACACACAATCGATAGATGGTTAAAGGACACAACTGTAAGGAACTCCCACTTTTAAAGCAACAAAGAAGATTAAACTTAACAAGAAATGCACAAAAATCTGAGAAGGAAATTTTATAAAACTCTCCTGGAAAACAGAAGGAAGCATGAACAAACTGAAGATACTCCCAGCCTGGGGAAGATACACCCACATTCTTAAGACATCAGTTCTCCCCAGGTTAAGAGTCCACATGTTCCCAACAAATAAAACAACAAACTATTTCACGGAGCTGCTACTGAAGTTTGCATGGAAAATAAACATGCCAGAACACTCAGGAAAACACTGAAAGGAGAGGTATGAGGGGTCCTGCTCACTGACATTTCAACCTCCTCTGGGCCTCTATAAGGAATCAAGTGAGGATCGGGGCCCAGAGAGACCAGCCCACCAGGGAGCTACTACAGAGTCCAGAATTTGGTCCAAACATGTTTCCTCATGCAGTCACAATGTTACGAACACTGATTTTATTTCATTAGAAACTGTGCTGACACCAAGAGAACCTGAGTCTGCCCCCTCCGCACAGCTATCCAGCTAGGATATGTGAAGTCCTGGCTCCACTGAAAGACCATTCAGTGTCCCCCGAGGTTAGTCCTAAACAAGAGTGTTGTTCTCCCCTACCACACACAAGGTCACGGGGTTGACATTACTCGGAGACATCAGTAAAGTTGGGGATTCGTTATTTCTGACCTTGGCTCCATCAAGGTCTTCTCCTGTGGGATGCAAAAAATGATTCAGTCTCATTTTCTTACCTATCACCCAGAAAGGACACATTAATGGACCAGCATGAAAGGCACTACAGATATTAATAATATGCCTCCTGGGGCTTTATGGGAATTAATTAATATTTTTAAGGGCTTTGAAATGAGAAGCACTAAATTAAATGTCACCACACCATGTTAAGGTTTTGTTTCAAAACGAGAATGCCCGGGATAATGGCTCCGCGGCTGGAGGGAGTGCCGAGGCACAGGAAGCATCTCACCATTTGGGAGATTTGTGACAACTGTAGCTGGGCGTATTAAATGACAATGCAAGTCTCTGAAATACTGCCTGTTGTGCTGGGCACTGCTACTGTAAGTCCAAATCTCGAGACAGAACAAAATACAACAGTGGAAATTTTTGGGGATGTGAAAAAGGAAGAGAACAGAAGATAGAACAACAGGAGGAAGGAGGAAAGGAAAACTGGCCCTGGGCTTAGTGAAGGGGATGGGGCTCCAGACTTCACTTCCTTCCAGGACTGTCTCCAGCTAACTCTAAATGCTAACAAAGCCTAAGCAGACTCTGCCTTCCCTGCGGAGGCGGACCCTCCTCCTGCAGATTCCAGAGGCATGCAGCGTGGGGGCGGTGGGGGGGGGGGGGAGGAGTGACTCTGCTTCAAGACGCTCAGTGGGCAGTGGAGGCCCTTCTCCATCTGGTGCAGCCTCACATGGCGCTGCTGTTGTGCCTGCAGGAGAATAACAGCAGTGCCCAGGGAGGAGCAGGGGCTCTGCTGGGTGGTCTCACAACAGAATCTCACAAGGAAGAAACCTGTGCTACAGGAGCGGCACTGCCTGTGCTCCTCTGGGGTTTCTAGTAAAGATTACTGTGCATTACTTGACTGGGAATGTGATTATGAATAATGTTATTTCCATCCTTCTACGGCAATGAGCAATACCTCAAGTTCAGAACCAAGAAACAGAAATGCCTGATTTTCTCAGAACAGTCTAGGAGGAATAAGCATACTGTTGGATTTTGGGCTGCTTCTGCCTTTGTTCCAGGGTCTTGCTAAGATTTCACCCTCTCCCTCTCCTTCCCAAATAGGAAGCAAAGGCTTCCAGGAAGCTGCTGGGCAGGGGGAAGGTCAGGTCTGCTCAAAGGACACCTGTCTCGGGTGGTGCCCCATGTAAGAAAACTCCAAGCCCTTGGCAGTTCAGGAGCTGTACAGCACCACCCCTCACAAAACGCTTACCGTGCTACAGCCCTCTGCGTCCTCACCATCACTACCGAGGCCAAACCACTGCGATCACCACCACCACCATCATTATCAGCACCTCCAGGACCAACACCATCGTCACATCCCATCACCATCATCATCACCACGTCCCTCTCCTCTTCCCTCAGACTGCTCTGACTGTTGTCTCTTACCTCTTCCCGGGTCCATCCTCCTCCATCAACCCTCTAATGTGGCTGTGACTCAGCTTCCCTTCTTTTTTCACACTACATGCTCCTCCTGGGCAGCATCTCTGAACAAATCCATGGCCGAATTCCTTGTCGTGCTCCACATGTGCCCACCCTCTGGGCTCCCAGCCACAGTCACCGGCATCAGTCTATACCGAGTCACCCAAACCACACCCCTTGGGCCTGTCCTTTTTGATGCTCTCCTTCTCACCTCCCCTTCATCCAGTGAACCAAATGTGTGGCTGTACCACCTCTGCCTTCAGCAGGGGTCAAACAGCCCCCAACTCTCCCCAGGACTCCCCAGACCATCCTCTCCAAGTCTTTCCATTCAGTCACAGCCTTCCCACTTAAACACACAGCAACCAGGTCACTTGCCCCTGAAAATCAAATCCTCAGTGGGGGTGTCTGCTGCCCCCAAGACAGCCACCATGCCTGACCATGGCACGGACACCTTGGCCGCCCCACCCCACGGCCCTCCGCTCAGCCACTGTATCCTTCCCAGGGGTCCTGAGCAAGCTGTGCCCTTTCACACAGACCTCAAAGCTACTCTGTTGGTAGGAAGAACACAAGGCGAGGTGTTGTGCAGCACAAGACCACTGTCCAGTCCACTCGCACGTTTTATTTTTTGTTTAAATGTTTTCACTATTTCATAGTAAGATGCTATCCTGTACAATTTTTTCCAGTGTTATCATTATAAGACTGTTTCCTCAGCCCCCAATCTCTTAATCGAAAAACAAACAAACAAAAACCAACAACTGTTTACCTTTTAAATTGAAATGGAATACTTGAGTCCTTGAAGTACAAACAGGAGGCAGGAGCCTCCAATAAACTGGTGTTCAGTCTATAAATCGCCTCCCTGCCCCCCACCCAGAATCCACTCAGCCCTAATGGAACTCACAGACATTGCGCTGGCTCTGAGCATCACACCTATGGAAACAGGTGCAGTTTTCATCTAAAATGTAACCACAGCCTTCCCAAACTCGTCACCAAAAGGTGGATCTTGAACAAATCAAAACCATCTCATGAGAAAAGAAGGCAGCCCAGAGCCCTTCGGCAGAGCGGGAGCAAGGCCCCCAGCCCAGCCTGGTGCCTGGCCTGCAGGCCTTGCCTTGGCTTTCATGCTTATGCACCTGTGCAGCCTGAGTCTGGTCACTCAGTACAGGTAGAACCGAGTTTAGCTGCTTTTCAGAAATAAAAGAGAAGTCTAGAAACACAGAAGTCTTTGATCACTTTCCAATTGGTTCCCACCTTTTCATATTATCCTGGAATTTTATGTCACATACAGAGATAGAATGCATGAGCCATCACACTGACCCGTTAGGAGGACCCTGGCTCTGAAAGTGGCTGACAGACTAGGGCCGTTCTACCTGCCCAGGTCATCACTAAAATAAGAGGCTCACGACATGTGGTCTGCAGAAAGATCTGATCTGACTTAGATTTATGTCTACCTCAACAATCCAGGGCCCCTTTTTACCATTCATTAAGTAGTAATTTATTTTCTGTCTTCTAAGAATCCCTCTTCTTGACTCATAGTCCTCAAGGCTCCAGCACAGACTGTTCTAGCAATCTGCTCCACCCACTTCATAGTGCTGGCTGAGCAGCAGACACAAATATTTTCAGGTATCCCACCACCCACGCCCTGCCAAGATCTGCCAAGGGCAGTGATGTCTCAAAGGAGGCTTTGACTGCGTTAAGACAAGTGACTGAACCACCTCACCATAGCCCGCCCTAAAATCAAGTTCCAGTCCATTTCCAGGCCTGACAGCAAAGCCGCCGGCTGTCAATGATACACTGAGCCTCCAGGGAGAGAGAGGGGCTGCAAGCAAGCCAAGTTTCAGTGAGGTCCCTTGGAAAGTTTTGGAGTCCTCCTGGTCACCTCCTGTCCACGCCCTCTGTATCCATGACAGCTCTATGGTGGCCTCTTCCCTAGGGTCTCTGTGCTGCCTCCACCCCTCCCCACTCAATACTGGAGATGAGTCACACAGGAATCAGGTGTGCCCAGTGGCGAGTCCCTCCCCTCTGCAAGAGCTGGGGTCCCTGATACGGAGGGCTTGGGTTCATCCCCAGATCAGTGATTTACCAGCCATTCAACCTAGGAAAGCTCACAAACCCAACCCAACCTCACTTTCCTCCTCTGTAAAACTAAAACACTACTGCCCCTGACTACTCCCCAGGCTGCGGGGACTACATGAGAAAGTACAAACAGTAAGCTGGAGGACACGGGTGGAGATTGGCACTGGCACTGTACTTCTGACGTGCCAGCCTCCTGACCTTCACACCCACTGTGCAAAGTAGGCGTCGTCATCACACCTGTCTTACAGATAGGGAGCTGGGGCACAGAGAGGTGTGGCAACGGCCACGAGGTCACACAGCTGGCACCGGCCAGGGCCCATTTTGAAGTCAGAAGCATGAGGACATCCACGGAGACCCCGAGACCAATGGTGAGCTTTCTTGTGTTGCTGCAAACTGGGGACAAGCAGGGAGTAGAAAGACGGGCCGTCCCTGGCCATCCTCACTTGCTGGCATCCTGTCATGCTTCAATATGGCCCCTGGGCTCTGACACCCCACTAACAGGAAGGCCTTCCTCTCAAGAAGGGCTCATACTCTGAGCACCTGCCTTGAATGAGCAGCAAAGATGAGAACTGCTTGGGAGACTGAGAATAGCTTAAGTCACTCACGGCTACTGATTTTTCCAAATAATTCCACATCAGCACTGACTCCCTCCTTACACTAATGCCGGACTACCTCCAAGCAACATCAATAACTGCTAGTGACCTGGAACACTCAAAATTTACAAATCTGCCTGGTGGGCACAGAAGGAGAAAACTCAGAATGTAATAATCTGTATGCAGCAAGTGGAGGGGGCGGGAGACGGGAGACTGAACCTCAGTCCCTAGGGCCAGAGCATTCACTGGACACAGGAATATGGGCATTCCAAACCTGCAGTTGTGCTCTGAGCCACTGCCACAGCTGCAGAGAACTTCTGGAAACAGCTCATATATGTTATCTTTAGCAGTAACAAAATGAACAAAGGGAACAAATAAACACCTAGCAGAGTGAGGAGGAAATAGGTATCGTTAAATGGTTGCCAAACCAGGCCAGGATAGCGGTCTGCTGGGGCGTGCCCACCACCTTGAGCCAAGCTGGAATTCATTCAGAGAAACAGCCACCAAGTTGACTCATGAGAAGGTGTCCCTGCTTTTACCTCCTACCACCAGAGTCCACTCTGAGTCAAGCACCAGAGAGGGCTGTCCCATGGTCCAGGAGCCAAAAGGAGGGTTGAACTCTCAGAGTCTATATCTCCAGCTAGTCTATGGCCATAAATTCAAACTTTCATCTGCCATAAGAAGCATTCTTGCTAACCCCATTCATTTACTTTTCAAAGAAATTTCTCATTTCTTATTAGATTTCTTATAATGTTCAAGATCATGTCTGTAGGGGCTAGTCTGATTTCTCCATGGAGGCTCAGAAATCTGGGAGTGACAGGATGGGATGAGCTGCTGGCTCCAAGGCAGCTCCAGAGGACCCCAGTGACCTCAGGGGCCCAGACTCCACACTCAACATTGAAGGAGTCTGCCTTCCGGGTTCGTGCTCATCTGCTCCACAGAATGTTTTCTAGAATACTAGTTTGGATAATTTTATCACCCCATGGCAAAATGCCCTGGCTTCTCTCCGCTCACTCACCGGTACAATCTGACTTCTACCCTGAGTGGGAGGAGAGCGGCTGTGCCTGTAGCACCCAGGCCTCGGTACTAGAGCTCTCAGGGCTGGGGAAGCCCTGCTGGCAGGCACGCGTGGGTGAGAAATGCTGAACACTAGCACTGAAGGGTCACTATACAAGGTCAGAGTAACTCCTGGTGTTTTCAACATGAATCTTCCCAATAAGAACAGTTTTACATGAAATCTGTAAAATCACTGCTTCTCTTTCCTTTATGTATTATTCAATAACAATTTTTCCTTCCTTCCTTAATTTGCAAAAGAGGCAGGAGAGAATGAGAAGAGCTGGTTTAGTATTCAAAGTCCAGAAATAGCAACCATAGCTTTGAGATGGGGTCTGAGTGCACTTGTGAAATAAAGGGCTCGTGTGGTCTCTGCAGACATGCTTAGATTCTCCCCTCAGTGGATGTGAGAAACACTCTTGTCATCAGGGAGCAGTTCTGTCCCCCAGGGCACATTTGGTCTGGAAGTAGGCTTGGTTGGTACAATGGGGGTCGGGGGGTGGGAGTTCTATTGGCATCTGATGGGTAAATGCCAGGGAAGCTGCTAAATATCCTACACCTATGTTCACAGCATGTGGGGACATTACTGCCACAAAGATAAATTATCTGGCCCAAAATGTCAACAGCGCTGGATTTGAGAAAGCCTGCTTTAGAGGGAAAATATGAAGCTTTGATTTTAATGAGGACACACTGATTCTAATCTAATAAAGAGAAAAAAAAAAGCATGGTGAATAAAAATGTATTTAATATACTACCACTTATCTAAGAGGGCAACAAATGTGTGTAAATATACATATATTTATATATGTATATACTGTTCAACATATACTGTTCAGCAAATGTGAACTGTGAACACCCAGATGTTCAAGCTGGTTTTGGAAAAGGCAGAGGAACCAGAGATCAAATTGTCAACTTCCGCTGGATCATCAGAAAAGCAAGAGAGTTCCAGAAAGACATCTATTTCTGCTTTATTGACTATGTCAAAGCCTCTGACTGCATGGATCACAATAAACTCTGGAAAATTCTGAAAGAGATGGGAATACCAGACCACCTGATCTGCCTCTTGAGAAACCTGTATGAAGGTCAGGAAGCAACAGTTAGAACTAGACATGGAACAACAGACTGGTTCCAGATAGGAAAAGGAGTACATCAAGGCTGTATATTGTCACCCTGCTTATTTCACTTATATGCAGAATACATCATGAGAAATGCTGGGCTGGAGGAAGCACAAGCTGGAATCAAGACTGCCAGGAAAAATATCAATAACCTCAGATATGCAGATGACACCACCCTTATGGCAGAAAGTGAGGAAGAACTGAAGAGCCTCTTGATGAAAGTGAAAGAGGAGCGTGAAAAAGTTGGCTTAAAGCTCAACATTCAGAAAACTAAGATCATGGCATCTGGTCCCATCACTTCATGGGAAATAGAGGGGGGAGACAGTGGAAACAGTGTCAGACTTTATTTTTGGGGGCTCCAAAATCACTGCAGATGGTGATTGCAGCCATGAAATTAAAAGACGCTTACTCCTTGGAAGGAAAGTGATGACCAACCTAGATAGCATATTAAAAAGCAGAGACATTACTTTGTCAACAAAGGTCCGTCTAGTCAAGGCTATGGTTTTTCCAGTAGTCATGTATGGATGTGAGAGTTGGATTATAAAGAAAGCTAAGCACAGAAGAATTGATACTTTTGAACTGTGGTGTTGGAGAAGACTCTTGAGAGTCCCTGGATTGCAAGATCTAACCAGTCCATCATCCTAAAGGAGATCAGTCCTGGGTGTTCAATGGAAGGACTGATGGTGAAGCTGAAGCTCCAATACTTTGGCCACCTGATGCAAAGAGCTGACTCATTTGAAAAGACCCTGATGCTGGGAAAGATTGAGGGCAGGAGGAGAAGGGGATGACAGAGGATGAGATGGTTGGATGGCATCACCGACTTGATGGACATGGGTTTGGGTAGACTCCGGGAGTTGGTGATGAACAGGGAGGCCTGGTGTGCTGCGGTTCATGGGGTCGCAAAGAGTCGGATACGACTGAGTGACTGAACTGAACTGAACTGATAGTGTTCAAACATTTAAACAATTACCTACAGAAGAAAGGGGGACATAGGGCAGCAAGGATGGGAATAGATGCCGGACTTGAATCCACCTGTCACAGCAGAGAGCACAGGTTTGATTCCAGGTCTGGGAAGATTCACATGCCATGGAGAAACTAAGCCCATGCACCAAAACAGCTGAGCCTGTGTGCCTAGAGCCCGTGCTCTGCAACAAGAGACACCACAATGAGAAGCCCACTTCCCACAATCAGAGAGCCGCCCCCGATTGCTGCTGCAACCACAGAAAGCCTGAGCAAAGCATGAACACCCAGTGTAGCCAAAAATGAATAAATAAATACATTAAAAAAATTTTTAAGCAGTTCCTTAAAAATTCTAAGTAAAATGAGACAAATGAACCTAACTGTGTATTCAGTTGGCTACATAACCAGGCAGACAGGGACTCTTCAGTGTCTGTATCTACACCTTGATATCAGAAAGAACTGAACACACTTCATGTACAGTTGGCAGTAACGGTATCAAAATGCTGGTTTTGTTTCTGGAAAGGGCTGAGTGTAGGGTGGGATGAAAAGAATGAGTACTTAGGTGGTGTCCACGAAGAACGTCAATGCTCAGGGTGGGAGAAACAGATACAGCTTTAAGACCCAAGGGATTAACTAAACCTTGCAGTCCTGAAGCTCAATCAGCAAGAGCTCATAACACATTCTATCTTTAAAACAGAGAGAAAGAGCACATGGGAGAGACAGGGCATGAGCAGTGAGCACCTTTAGGCTCAGATTAAGCTCTCTAAATACCAATTCCTATTAAAGGAAACCAGTGCTCCCTGGAGTTTTGGCTGAATTCAGGCCTGGAGCAGAGGATGTACAGAATGAGTACAGAACATCCTGCCTTGTCATACAAGATAGAAAAGAAGTGATCAAAGACTACCAGACCTGTATCAAAGAGAACCAGGAGCCAATTTAAAGAGGCTTTAAGTGGCCAAAGAGAAAACATGAGCATCAATGATTAACAAATGCAACAAACTTTTATTGCACATGAAAGATAATGGAACACACACCCCGTACTGGTTACCTCTGGGAGAAATGCATTCATTATTTTGCAGTGGGGTTAAAAAGAAAAAAAAAAGTATTCATATTGGCTTTCCTATAATGAACTATATCTCAAGATACCCAAATAATAGATGAGAGGAAGCTTCTCTTCCTAGCAATATACGAGTTAACAGACAAAGAGGAATAATAGAATTAGAGCACCACCTTTTTACAACCTCCAGTGGTGGGTCCAGGTAATGATTGCCAGTGGCTGCTAACTTCACAGAGAGAAGACAAACCATTCATCACACATATCCTAAAGGAAGTACACACCATCACCTATGGAATGTTGTATCCCCAAAGCCCCATCCAACTGGAGGAATCTGGTCAAGCCTGGGGGGTGAGGGAAGGGTTGGCAGAAATCAGATTTCAAGGAATTCTATAGGGCACATGACCTGATTTATTGAATCAATATTTGCGGGAAGAAACAGAGATGGATGATTGGAACAGGATAGGAGAAGTGGCTTTTTAGATAAATTCTATGGATTAATAGGGTAGATCAACCAGTTATAATGTATCCACCTTACTTATGTTCTGATTCAAATAAGCAAACTGTGTGTGCGTGCATGTAGTTTTTTAAAGTCATAATTACCTTCAAAATACACTGAAATATTTACAGATGAAATTATATGATGTCTGGGATTTGCTTCAAAAGAAGCCAAGGGAGTGGGTGGGAGAGGGGAGTGGGTGGTGGCATAGATGAAAGAGGACTAGAACAAGTTGATAACTACTGAAGAGAGATGATGGGGAGATGTGAAATTTTCCATGATAAAAAGCTTTAAAATTAACAAATGAATAAGACACAGAAACAGACAAACAAGCAAACAGCATTTCAAAATGTTGCCATAATTAAAATGGAACTCCCCTAGAATTGTTTTTATGCATAACTTAATGTCAAAATTGGCTATTTTTGATTAAAATTTGCTTACATGAAGCATTTTGGACAGACATCTAAAGAAGGTGTTCAGACAGGTGAAAAACTTATGAGTGTGTTTTTACCAATAATCTGAAAGATTAACATATCTGGGAAAAAAGTTTCATAAACATAACACAGATATTGCTATGTCTCAGACACCCCTCTCATGTTTCATACACAATAAGAAGGTATAATAATGGTTCAGCTTACTCAGAACTAGTGTTGATTTTTCACCGTGGGTCACACTTCCCAGCTGACCAACAAATGCTGTCTTGCGCAGCCAGTGCCTCTAACGGGGTTGACAAAGCACTCAGGTCACATCATCTCCTCTGTCTGTATTACAAAAGCACTCATGGTCCTGCACTGGAGGCTAGACTCTGGGAGCGGGCCTGAACCCCACTGTGCTCACTAGAGGCCAGCAAGCCAGGGGAGCACAGGACTGTGGGGGCACAGGACCCGCCGTCCCTGCCAGGCAGTCTGTGGGTTCTGCGAGTAAACAAGTGAGCAACCATCATGCAAGCTGAGGCGCGTGGCAGTGTCTCTAGAAGCAATGTTGCCGTGGAGTTCATGCTGTTGGGAGTGAGAGGAGTATCAACCGGCCTGGGGAGGTATCCTACTTGCTTTAAGGGTGAGCTAAGGAACACAAAATGTGAGATAGTCAAATAAATGTTTATAAATACTCAGAGTAACACCTTTAGGCAGTCATGTCCAGAATCGGAAATGCCACTTGCTAATACTTACCTGGCAATCCCTCAGAACGGCAGTAGCCAGCTGCTGTTTTGTATAACAGGCCACTATGGGGCCAGCTTCACGCAGAGAGGGGCCTCTATGTGCACCACACAGCCCACTCACCCCCCTCACCCGCAGGGCTCAGGGCTGCGGAGCAGAGGCTGGACTTCAGCATCACTTGTCCAGTCAGGATGCAGCCCTGAGCTGGCAAGACTACATCCCTGCCATTGCCCTAGAGACACATCTAGTCTCAGGAATAGGAACAGAGAAACTAATAAAACAGGATGGGTGGCGAGTCACACTGGCTGCCTTCCTCACCCCTTCGTCTCTCCATCTCAGCACACCTTGTCCCACCAGAGAGGCTGCTGGGGAGGAAGAAATTTTCCTCTACCTTACAAGGTCTTTCTGACTGGACTAAGAATTAAACTGACATGTGACAGTTTAACAGGAGAAAATCAAACAAAAGTTTAATAGCACATATACACGGGAGAAGGGCTACCCAGGTGGCGCAGTGGTGAAGAACCTGCCTGCCAATGCAGGAGACACAGGAGACTCGGGTTTGATCCCTGAGTTGGGAAGATCTGGAGGAGGAAATTGCATCCCACTCCAGTATTCTTGCCTGGAAAATCCTATGGACAAGGAGCCTGTCAGGCTACAGTCCATAGGGTCGCAAAAGGTCGGATATAACTGAGCGACTGAGTTCACACACACAGTACATGCATGGGAGAGACCCAGGAAAACTGAGGAACTCACTAAAATGGTTGAAGCCCTCGCCTCAGTTTATCATCTTCAGCTAAAGACAAGAGAGAACGTTGGTGGTCGGGACTTCAAAGGGGAAGAAGGCAATTCAGGCAGAGATTGAAAAGTTAATGTTTGGTAAACAAATGTCTGCTTGGCCCTGCATAGACAATGGGACACAGAGAGGGATTTTAACAGACAGACTTTAATGGGTTCAGGTAAGTATACTATACTTATCTATGGGGGTGGCTCCCTTCCTCCAACAGGTCCTGCATCTCCAGTCTTGAGATTGAGGGGAAGGTCTAAGCTTCTTCCTGAGTCTTTTGGGCATCAGTCATCCATTGCTCTCAGTTTAAAATAATCTGCATGCCAAAGAGACATTTGGAGGTGGCAAATTTTGTTCTCCTACAAAGCTGAATGTTTCTAGGCATCAGCCCAAGCAGGGAGACCTGAGGGCAAGCCAGCTGAAAGGCTTCTGGAACAGTGTTCTCACAAAGAGAATGACTGTTCTCCTCCTTTCTCCCTTTGAACACAACTCTATGGATGTGATATTTGGAGTTGCAACAGCCATCTTGTGATCATGAGGGCAGAGTCAAGAAAACAGAGAATCTTTCAGAATCTTGGTGCTATTAAACCATATATATATCCAATCCTGGAACCATTTATCTTCAGCCTTCACAATAAACTTTTATTTGCTGAACCAGAGAAAAAGTACATATAATGGCTGAGAGGATGAACTCTGGGGACAGAGTGAATTGCAGCTCATACTAGGTTTGTGATCTTGGCAGATTATTTAACTTCTCCATACCTCCATTTCTTTACCTGCAAAATGGAAAGGAAGGGGTGGGAGAAAGAGGGAGCTCACAGTTTTTGTGAAGATTAAATGAGTTAATACATAAAAGCTCTTGGAATAGTGTCTGGCACACACTACCCATTATTGGAATGGTTACAAATGTTACTTGTTAGCAGGAGCATCCCAACTAATGGATTTCCTTCTCCCAGCCCAACACCACGTCCTCAGTCCTGAGCCCTCCTTCTATTATGCTCTGCCCTCTAAAATCCCCGTTCCTAAAGTATTCTGACTACTTCTCTGCAGATGTCTCTGAAACACAGGCAACCAGCCCTGATTCCTCTCCTGTCATTTCCAGCACTGCCTATTCCGCCTACTCTATGTGCATGGTCTCCTTCAACCTGATGCCTCCTCCTGACTCCCTATTTCTCTGCATTTCTCCCAACACTGAACATACCGGCTCACACATACTGAACAGTCAGTCACTTAATATGAAACATACGTTAAGTGAACGAATGTGTTATGTGTTTGTGCTCAGTTGTGTCCAACTCTTTAAGACCCTATGTTCTGTAGCCCACCAGGCTCCTCTGTCCCTGGGATTTTCCAGGCAATACTGGAAGGGGTTGCCATTTCCTTCTCCTGGGGAACTTCCGGACCCAGGGATCAAACCCGCTTCTCTTGCGTCTCCAGGACTGGTAGGGAGATTCTTTACTACTGTGCCACCTGGGAAGACCAAGTAAACTGATACTGTTGGCTATGTATGTGTCAATAAAATCCTATAATTTTCCATAAAATTAAAACTTTCAGATATGTAATGGTTAGGACCAAGAGACTAATGAAGAATGAAAACATAGCAAATTTGACCTAGACTATTTGTCTGTTCAATTTAACCAATTTGTTGAGCCCAAAGCTTGAAGCCCTGGGCACTGGACTGCAGGGTGGCAATGGGCTCTCACGTCGAGGGTGAGGGAAGCAAACGCCACAGAAGGGGAAGCCTCAGGAAGTGATGTGAAGTCAGACACAGCCTGTGAGATAGAAGCCACCAGGAGCTCACAGGGCAAAAGCTGGGGGCACTGCAGATGGTGCAAACATCACATTTCTGGGCTTCGGAATTCACTGTTAACCTCATTTTGTCACACATTTTAAATCTTAAACATTACACTGTGAAGCCATTGCTTCATTCCAGTGAATGAGCACTCTAGAACAAGAAGCAGTCAGAAATAATCAACATAAACTATGCAGACACTTTTCATTTTCTTTTTTCAAAAACAAAGAGAATTCCATGGCTATGCTATGGCACTAATTTTACATGATTCTTCACACATGCAAAAAAGCACAACATCCAATCTGAGACACAGAGATGAGCATCCACCAAGCGCAGAGTGCTGGCACAGGGGACTGGTGGGGGGCGGGGGTGGTTCTGACCTGTGGCACCTCGCCTGTGGTGGCTCCTCATCTGTGGAAACTGAGCTGACCCATGGAAAATAGCCACAAGCCATGCAAAGGTATGCACTCTGATTATGGAACACCCAGACAAACAGGTTCCACTCCTTGTTACTCACTTGAAAGAAAACAAGAGCTGGCCTTCAGCTCTGACTAGAAATGATAGGTTCAATAAGCTATGCGATTTTCACCCTCACGGCCTCCACCTTAAAGGCTCCCATTAAAATAAATCACAAGCAAGAGTTAAAATAAGTTACACTTAAGGGTCCAAAGCAGCATGGCTCAGAACCCCCTGGCTGGGCTGGGGGGCTCACCACCTATCCTTGTATACATCTAATTCCTTCTGTTCAGGAAAGCGCCTGAGACATGTGGTCTCATTAACAGAAAATCATTCTTTCCAGCCTTCCCAGGAGGAGCACTTTCCAGGAGACTGACTCACTGCAGAGAAATCTGAATTATGCAAATGGTTCAGGAAGGAAGACCTAGGAGTAGAGTTCCTTTTCACTTTGTTTTGTGAAGCATAAACATGGCCACAATTACAAGAGGGCAGAGCCACATGGGATGTGGAGGAATGAGTCTGTTTCCGAAACTGCAAACTGGGGACCAACTGCATCTGCTCCCCGGGCTGCTGTGAAGAGGATGTGAGTTCATACTATCAGGGCTGCACCTGGGGTAAGGACACAAGTTATGAGCGATACTACTAAGCTGCGGACACCCCCTGCGCGCGCACGCGCACAGACACAGACACACACACACAGACACACACACACACACACACACACAGAGTTCTTCATCTCAGAGACACCAAATCTCAGAAATAAGTAGCACTGGATGGCTTGGGTGGCTGAACATAGCTGGGAGGTTCGACTCCTACAAAAATCTCCTGCCAATGTCCACCCTCTCCAGGCACAAGATGACCCTGCCCCCCTGAAAGGTCACCATCACACTGCCAACTGGCAACATCCTTCCCCATGAGGACAACGAGCTCCTCATGGGGGATCTGTGCTCTGCTCTCCAGCATGACTCTGATTTAGCTTACCCTCACTGCCAGAAGGGATTTGGCAGGCCGAGGCAGATGGGAATTTATGGGGTCTAGCAGCTATCCCCATAACGTTAAAAATTATGGAAATAAAAAATATTCTATGAGAAAAATGGGCAAAAGACTTGAACAGACAATTCACAGCTGAAGACAAGGAAATGGCCCATAAATATTCAAAAATGTTCAACTCCACTTACAATAAAAATGAGAGAACACTGCTCCCCTAGCAGACTGCACAAACAGGCACATTAAAGAGCACCACAGGGTACTCTGAGAATCCGGTGCTTTTACACATTGCTGGTGGGAATGTACATGGTCCTCAGGTAGAGGGGTCTGACAAGAACCCCCAAAAACCTATACATGCATTATTTTTGGCTCAGTGATAGTATCACTATGACTTTACCTTAAAGATACACTCTTAACTATACAAAACACATCTGAACAAGGTTATTTAGTACAGTACCATTTGTAATTGCAAAATACTACAATCATAATGGCATCTGCAGGAGACTGAAAAACAATGTACATTTATATAGTAGAGTATGATAAGAGTTTTAAAACACAGTGAGAGGGACTTTCATGGTGGTCCAGTAAGTTAAGAACCCGCCTGCCAACACAGGGGACATAAGTTTGATCCCTCGTCTAGGAAGATCCCACATGCCGCAGGGCAAGTCAGCCTGTGTGCCTCAACTACTGAGTCCGAGCACCTTAGAGCCAATGCTCCACAAGGAGAGAAACCACCACAATGAGAAGCTCTCGCACCACAACCAGAAAGTAGCCCCTGCTCACTGCAACTAGAGAAAGCATGCATGTAGCAATGAAGACCCAGTACAGCCAAAAATAAACAAACAAGTAAATAAATAATTAAAGAAAAACACAATGAAGAATCTTCTAGAAACTGCTATGGGGTGATTTCCAGGATATATTGGGAAGTAGGAAAAAAGCAAGGAGAGGAGTATATGTAGTACAGTACCTTTTGTGTAAAAGAGAGCATGAAAGAAAAAGATAAACATATATGTTCTTATTTTTAAAAAGAAACCTAAGAAAGATAAACCCGAAACTAATAAAATTCGTCACCTAAGGAGGGAGATGGGAACAGCTGTGGGGAGACGATGCTACTCTTAGTGTAACTTCTTAGATTGTTTTGACTTGTGGGATTATGCTAATATTTCTTGAGTGTGCTGTAGGACTCACCCACTAAGTAAACACATGGAGGATAATGGAGGCCAAGAGCAGTGAGCACATGAAAGCCTGCATGCTGGTTCCAAACATCACTCTCCAGTAAAAAGAACCAGGCTCCTTGGAGACATGGCCAACTCCCGGCTCAACAGGAAGGGACAATATGAGCCTGCTACATCCTGTTGTGTCAGAAAGCAAATAAGTGCTCCAAACTGAAGCGAAGTGTTTAAAAAAAAAAAGCAAGCTTGAAAAGATAACCAACAGTCAAATCCGAGACAACTAGAGCTTCAAAATAAATAATGACAGAAGACTATTCTGCTGAATTTTTTATTTGATGATGATATAAAAGAATGAATGAATGAATAAGTGGGATGAAAAGAAAGCCCTTTCTTAGTATAATACCAACTAATAAATGTAGAAGGAAAAATGGAATTAAAAAAGCAGAAATGGGTAAAGTGGGTCAAGGGTACAAGATTCCAGTTATAAATATAAATAAGCCATGGGAATTTTTTTTTTAAAGGAAAAGAAAAGAAAACCAGCACTTGGCAGTCGTCATAGTAATAATAGACAAGAATCATCAATGGATGTAAAACTACAAGGAATGGGATATTTACATCATCTCAAAGTAACCCCCACAAATTACTTACTTATTACTTATAATAAAGGGGAAAATAACAGGCAGTCAAGAAACCTGGCCAAAACCATCTCAATCAATGATTAAACTCAGCATCACCAATAAAGGGACAAAAGGACAGCAAGTACCCCTGCTGAGTCGGAGACAGTGAGAGCATCACGTCTGCTGTACTCCTGCCAAAATCAAAAGAAAACAAGAGGAAGATGTAAAATGAGAATTAGAGGCACACTGGTCTGCAATGTCAAGAACATGGACTGGGCCGGGGTGGGGGGTGGGTGCGGTGAGGTGGGCAGGCGGGGCTGTTGGATGGAGGAAGGGTGAGTGTGAACCAGGGGTGGAGCCCAATTGGGGGCGGGGATTCAGGATGTTCCTGGAACAAGTGGCAAAATTTGATTATGAAACAAATTAGACCACAGCATTGAATCAATGCTGCATTTCCTAATTTAGATAAATGTACTGTGGTTACACAGGGGGAAGTCCTTATTCTTAAAAACTGTGCACTAAAGTATTAATGGGTAAAGGGATATGATGTTTACAAATGACTTTCAAATGGTCCAGGAAATATGTGTGTGTGTGTGTGTGTGTACATAGTAATAGATTTGGGGCATGAATGATAAAGAAGTCAAGTCAATGTGATAATTCAAAGTGCTCTTCATTTCGTAACAGTGCTCCAACAGACGGGCGCTCTATGGGGACAGGACAGTTTTGTCAGGGCCATATCCCTGCCCCTGGAAGTGCCTGGGACACAGCAGGTGTGTAATAAATTTTTGTTTTATACATGAATAATGATATGAAAAATAAATGAACAAACAATATCCATTTCCTTTCCACAGAAAACGTACATTTCCTAGCAGGGCGTCCAGTCCCCTGCCGTGGCAGGTGCGGTGGGAGCCACGTGTGCACTGGGACAGACTGTGCACTGTGGACAGACTGACCGGGGGGAGGACAGCGTTCCACCAGTGCCCTGGACAAACAGTGACGATGGCCAAAAGGCAGTGAGAGGCTGTGGGGACTCAGCGGAGAGGGGAGAGACTGAGGAGGCAGACTCCAGGACTTGATAATGGACCACACGTGGACTAAACGACTGAAGCCAGGCATGACCCCAGGTTTCCAGGCCTGGGCGGCCGGGAGGACAGTAACAATGCAGAGAAGAAACACAGGAGGAGGGGCAGATATGGAAGATTAAACAAGGTACATTTATTCTGGATGTTTACCAACTTCCCACATGAGGCCTAATCCAGAAGCACATAGTAAAGTCACATCTCTCTAGGTCACTCCTCCACGTCTATGCTGACACCTGTGGCAAAGGTCGCTGGCCTGCCAGAGGTCTACTTGTCCGGAAGGACCTTCGGTGGCCTTATTGTCCTCCAAGATTGCAGACAGGTAACACACCCAGAGGACCAGCTGACAAGGCTGAAAGAGAGGCATTCTAGTCCACGCTAAGAACACAGAGGTATCCAATTTTGTTTTCTTTCGCAGGTCACAGAGGAACCATATTTTATTAATATGGTGGTAAAGAGTGGTGATAAAACTGAGCTTTTACCAACTGTAGTTATATTAATTAACTGTGTCTACACATGAAAAACAAGATTTCTTCATACTGCACTTGTATTAGTTTTCTGTGGCTTCTGTAACAAATTACCACAAGGTTGTGGCTTAAAACAACAGAAAATTATTCTCTCACAGCTGTAGAGGCCAGAAACCCGAAATCATCACGCCAGCAGAATCGCGCTTCCTCAGAGCTCTGTGGATGAGTCATCCCTTTGCCTCTCCCAGCTCCCCACAGTGGCTGGTGTGCCCGGGCATTCCAGGGCTGGTGGCCACACTGTGCCCATCTCTACCTCCGTCTTCACAAGATCTCCTCTGCATCTGCCTCAAAGCTCCCCAGCCCATCTCTTATCAAGTTACACGTGACTGCATTTAGGGTCACCTGTCACTCCAGGATAAGCTCTTCCTCTCAAGATTCTTGACTCTATCACATCTTTAGCCACCTAAAGTAACTGACTGTTTTCCCATCTAAGGTAATGTTCACAGGTTCTGAGGATCAGGATGTGGGTAAGTCTTTTGGGGACCACAATTCAGCCTACCACACATTTTAAATGAGTAATGTCAATCCTAGCTATAGGAAGATCCCATATTACTGACCAATATTTTAATAAACGGACATGGTAACAGACAAATTCATTCTTCCTCACTGTTCAAATAACAGGAAAGAAGATCATAACTACAATAAAAATTTTCTTTATTACCTGACTAGTCAACAAAATATTTCATGAAAATGAGTAAAATAAAATTTTAACTTAATAAAGGTACAGCGAACTTCTTTGGTATTGGTATTTACAACAAAAAATGTTCATACATATAAAATTGGTTTTCAACACTGGATAATATCAGCCTTTCCTTCTATTTGTGCCAGCTGCACTCTGACAGCCTGTTTTTAATTGGATGTTGTTGAAACAGACTTAACCATGGTGTCGGACTAACTGTCACCTGTCTGGGGATCACACTGCAGTGTAAAACAACCACATAAGACACATACACTCCAGACAGCAGTGTGAAAAACCAAACACAATCTGCACTGAGCAACTTGAACCCTTCAGACCCAGGTGAAAACACTGGCATTTCCACAAGCACAGTTATTCTGCTGCTTAATTTAGTTTGAGACAATACTTAAAGGTGTTTTTCCCCTAAAAAGATATTGATCTGAATCAAAAAACAAAAGGAGTTACTCCGCTGCTATTATTTAGAGACCACGTTTTACTGACACATTAACTGCCCTTCCACAGAGCTCATGATGCTGCTACCAAGACCCTGCTTCCCAGGTAGTGCCACTGGTAAAGAATCTGCTTGCCGATGCAGGAGACACAAGAGATGCAGATTCAATCCCTGGATTGGGAAGATCCCCTGGAGGAGGACCCACTCCAGTATACTTGCCTGGAAAATTCCATGGACAGAGGAGTCTGATGGGCTACAGTCCATGGGGCTGCAAAGAGTTGGACATGACTGAGTTCACACACACTCCACTACTAGCGTTTAGAGACCATGGTTTACTGATACATTAATCAACCTTCCACAGAGCTCGTGATGCTGCTATAAAGACCCACCCTCTGAGATCTGCAATCCATGGGCCAGGCCGCCTGCCCCGACACGCCCACACATGCATCAAATGCATGGCTATTGGCATTGGAAACGGGCTCTTCTCTCCGTCACCTCTTCCTGTTTTGCACTATCTGAACAAGAATTTATGGCAAAAAACAAATGCCAGCTAGACATGAGAAAACCACACTTCTAACCCCATTCGTTGAGTTTAGAGGGAGTCTATCTCCCTATACGCAGTAACAACTGTGCCAGGCAAGGCAAAGGATTCACCCATCGACTCCTCAGGGGCCACAACCTTAGGATCTGCACAAAAGCCAACCTGGGAAGATGGGTACCGACCCACAGCAGAGGGGGCGTCACATGAACCCCACGGGGTCACAGTGCTACCATGTTTGGTCTTCCCCATCATTCACCAAGGGAGCTCCATCTGGAACGACCATGGGATTTCACAGGAACCAAAACTGTTTCTCACTGGGAAAAGGTTAGGGACCCTGTGTGCCCTGGGGAGCAGGAAATTGCAACTGAGCCTTGGGAAAGAGTGGGCATTTAGAGGAAAGGAAGGAAGAAGACAGAAATACAGGCTGAAAGACAAAGCCAAGAACTCAAGACAGAAGTTCCTACCCCAAAGAACATTTCCATTTCTCCAGTACGAGAGCCCCAGGGAATAAAGAAGGATTAGTTTCGAGACAAGCACCGAAGCAGAAACATTTCATGGAAAGTCTGAAACACAAAGCTGGTGTTTTAGGCAAAGACATGTCTGGAAGTGAAGGGTTGGGCATGCACCTCTGTAAGTCCTGCAGCAGACAAAGCCACGCTCCAATGTGATAAACAGGAGACACAAAACGACCATGAGGCTCCCAGGGTTCTAACCGAGAACATCTGGAAGTGTTTAACTCTGGGACAGGGACCATCTTATCTCCTTCCCTGTAGCCAGAGCTCTGGGAAAACAATGGGGACAGATTGGCACCAGTGTTCTTCCTCACCAACTGTTAACCCAATATGCTAGAAGCAGGGGTTAGTCAAAATGGGAGAAAAGTAAGGTTGGTAACTGATGAGATCTGGGTACACTCGATGCAAAACTGAGTGATTCCAATCACAATGAGCTTCAAAGCAGAAATATTAATTCTGAAGGCACATCGACTCCTTGGGTTTCCCATGTAGCTCAGCTGGTAAAGAATCCAACTGCAATGCAGGAGACCCCAGTTTGATTCCTGATTTGGGAAGATCCCCTGGAGAAGAGACAGGCTACCCATTACAGTATTCCTGGGCTTCCCTGGTGGCTCAGAGGGTACAGAATCTACCTGCAGTGCAGGAGACCTGGGTTTGATTCCTGGGTTGGGAAGATCCCCTAGAGGAGGGCATGGCAACCCCTGCCAGTATTCTTGCCTGGAGAATCCCACAGACGGCGGAGCCTGCTGTCACAAAACGTCAGACAACAGAGAGACTAAGCGAGAGCACGAGTACATCAACTCCATATAAGCCATAGGGGTTTAAGTTACTAAGGGAGGTATTTTCTCCAAAGCAAAATCAATCATTTGCAGTCTCAACGTTTAGGCTAAGAGACACAAAAGGGACAGAAATGAAAGAAATCCTTAAGTTTACATGCATTCAAGTAGGTCTATAAAGGTATCCTACTATTCCTGAGCCCTAATCTGAGGAAAAAGTAAATAAAAACTTACAGTAACATCATTAATTACCACCCCCCAAAAACTTAACTCAGGTAAAAGAAAAGAAAGTCACTACATTGCCTCTCTTTATTGACGTGGGGCTCGTGGTGGTAGACCTCAAGGTCAGCTGTGATTCCTCACCCAGGAAATGTGCCCCTACAGTTTCTTTCGCATTGTTCTCAAGACATCAAACTTTCAGCCAGAGAAAAGAAAAGAACAGAGGGATAATCACTAGGGGACACTATGAATAATCAGGAAAAGCAGAGGCCATTTCTTGTGACGTGAGAGAGAGAAATATGCCTGGGAGATGACAGTCACTGCTGGAAAAGCAATAAAAAGAAATTGCCCCACCAGATGGAGCAATAAAAACCACTGCCTGGGAGGTGAGGAAGCAGAGGGCTGTAGTGCCACAGGCGAGCAGAAAATCCCTGTGGAAGGCTCTAGTCTATACAGATGAGGAGTGCCGAACTGATGACACGCTCAGTCCATGATGACTCAGTCCATAGTTCTTAGCCCATGGTTTGCTCCACCCTGTTTGTGCTTTTTTTGTTTGTTTAAACATGTAGGTATCTTGAGTTAGAAAACATGAATGAGTGACTGTCTACTAGATGTCAGGTGTCATACACAGCACAACTATAAGCAGATATGTTATTCCTGCTCTCTAGTTTTTTCTTTTTCTTTTGAAATAATTTTAGACATTCAGAAACATTGAAAAACTAGCACAGAATTCCCATTTAGTCTTCACCCAGCATCCCCTAAGGTAAGCACCTTATATAACAGTGCAATTAATAAAAGTGGAAAATTTACGCTGGTACAATACTATTAGCATATCTACAGACCTTACTTGAACTTTATCAGTTAGTGAAGTCACCGTGGTCCCTTCCTGTCTGAGAGTCAATGAAGGACCCACATAACATGTGGTCCTCAAATGTCCCCAGTCTCATTTAATGTGTGACAGGTCCCCAGTCTCTGACCGTCCATGAACTTCAAAGTCTTTGAAAACACCAGGCAGTTCTTTAGTAGCCTCTTCCTCAGTTTTGGGTTCTCGGATGTGTGTCCCCATGGGGCACAATCAGGTGGACCAAAATGCTTGGTTATCAGTGATGAGAACTCTGAACACTTGATTAAATCAAGTCTGCCAAATTTCTATACTGAAAAGTTGTTATTTCTCCCTTTGTAATTAATAAGTATCTTCTGGGGAAGACTTCATGATCTTTGAACTATATTTCAACATTCCTTCCAAGACTAATTTTGGCATCTGTCAGTGGCTCCTGCCTATAATAAACAAGGCTACCCTGAATGGCACTGTGCATGGGTTTCTGAATTTTGGTAGTATATCTTCAGTGTCAATCCCTAGAAGTGGAACTGCTAGGTCACAAGGTGAGTACATGTGGAACTGTTTTCAGTCGTGAACTTCCCTCCCGAGTGAGGTACCAGTTTGCACTCCCACCAGCAATGAGGATGGGGCCTGTCTCCCCACTGTCTTGCCAATAGACTGTGTTGTCATCCTTTTTAATTTTCACCAGTCTGATAAGTGAAGAATGGGGACATCTCAGTGAAATTTCATTTTGCATTTCTCTGAGTATGAGCTTCAGTGCTTTTTCATATTTTTAAGACTAATCTTCATATCTCTTATGTTTGTGGATCCGGTCATTTCTTCTTCAATTCATCAGCAATTGTTTGTACATTATGGACACTAAGCCCTTTGTCTGTGGTTTGTGTGCTTTTTCCCTACCCCCCCCCCCCCCAGTTTGTAATTAGAAAGCCTTTCCCTACACTGAGATAACAGGAACTCACCCATGTTTCCTTCCAGTGTTTGCAGAGTTTCACATTTTACATTTATGTCCCTGGTCTATTTGACGCTTACCCTTGTATATGGTGTGAGGAATGGATCTACTTTTATTTTTTCCAAACAGGTACCCAGTTGCCCCAGCACCATTTATTTAAATGGCTGCCTCAGATGAGATGTCATATTTATGATATATTTATATCTGTACGTGGGTCTACTTTCGATGATTTTGGTTCTATACCCTTGGTCTATTTGTCTCTGGGTGAGCCAGCAGCAGGCTGTTTTAATTACGGGAGCTTTTTAGGATGTTCTCACACCTGGCAGGGCCAGTCATCCCTGGTAGATTTTACTTTTTGGTCTTTTTCCTGGCTACTTCATGTTTGTTTTCCCATATATACTTTAATATCAACTTGTGTAACTCCATTTTTTTTTTTTAAGTGTCACCATTTTTACTGGGACTGCATGAAGTTCATGAATGAACTGGGGAGAATGGAAACTTTTATAAATCCAAGTCATGCCCACCTAGAAGGGGAGGTTCTCAAGGTGCTCAAGTTATCTTTTATGGCTTTTAGTTAGTTAGTTCAGTCACTCAGTCATGTCCGACTCTTTGCGACCCCATGAATCGCAGAACGCCAGGCCCCCCTGTCCATCACCAACTCCCGAAGTTTGCTCAAACTCATGCCCATCAAGTCGGTGATGCCATCCAGCCATCTCATCCTCTGTCGTCCCCTTCTCCTCCTGCCCCCAATCCCTCCCAGCATCAGGGTCTTTTCCAACGAGTCAACTCTTCGCATGAGGTGGCCAAGTATTGGAGTTTCAGCTTCAACATCAGTCCTTCCAATGAACACCCAGGACTGATCTCCTTTAGGATGGACTGGTTGGATCTCCTTGCAGTACAAGGGACTCTCAAGAGTCTTCTCCAACACCACAGTTCAAAAACATCAATTCTTTGGCCCTCAGCTTTCTTCACAGTCCAACTCTCACATCCATACATGACCACTGGAAAAACCATAGCCTTGACCAGATGGACCTTTGTTGGCAAAGTAATGTCTCTGCTTTTTAATACGCTATCTAGGTTGGTCATTACTTTATTTCCAAGGAGTAAGCATCTTTTAATTTCATGGCTGCAATCACCATCTGCAGTGATTTTGGAGCCCCAAAAAATAAAGTCTGACACTGTTTCCACTGTCTCCCCATCTATTTCCCATGAAGTGATGGGACCAGATGCCATGATCTTAGTTTTCTGAATGTTGAGCTTTAAGCCAACTTTTTCACTCTCCTCTTTCACTTTCATCAAGAGGCTCTTTAGTTCCTCTTCACTTTCTGCCATAAGGGTGGTGTCATCTGCATATCTGCGGTTATTGATATTTCTCCCGGCAATCTTGATTCCAGCTTGTGCTTCTTCCAGCCCAGCGTTTCTCGTGATGTATTCTGCATATAAGTTAAATAAGCAGGGTGACAATATACAGCCTTGACGTACTCCTTTTCCTATTTGGAACCAGTCTGTTGTTCCATGTCTAGTTCTAACTGTTGCTTCCTGACCTGCATACAGGTCTCTTAGGGGTGTGTTAAGTTGACCTCTGAGTTTCACACATTTCTTCTTTATTTCTACAACTCTGCTGTGGCCCCGAAGCAGCCTCAGACAATATACAAAGAAGTGGGTGTGGTTAAGTTCCAATAAAACTTTGTTAGCAAGAAAGGCAGTAAGTCCAGGGGCCTTAGTTTAGTGACCTTTGCTTTTGTGAATGTTCTGCTGGTGAGAGAAAAAGTTATGTGAGCCCCAGTTTTTTGGTTCTCTTTTACAAACAGGATCCCAACGTTCCCTCTTCTGCTTCTTTTCCCCTCAACACCCAAATGCCAAAGGATGCTTCTCTCTCCCTTTCTGCCTTCTTCTCCCACAGACTCTTTAAGCCCACAACCTATAATTCATGCTCTACTTTACCGGCCAGTGTGTTCAGTGCTCTTGGATTACTCAGACAGGACTCAGCCTTCTGGGCAGTGGTCTCCAGTCACCCTCAGTCCCTGCTCCAAGCCCCCTTCTTCTCATGGAGCAGGGGCTTTTCAAGGAGGTATTCCTGGCCTCCCTTTGCAGAGTCCGCCGGGGGCCAGGAAGGTGGGGTGGATAATTGAGCTTATACGTTGAGATTTGAGTTTCTCATTATTTTCAAGTCTTGGCATATCATGTCTTTATGCTGAGGGCACAGTTTTTATACTGTGCTCAGTCTCCCCCTTCTTGTTTTTCTACGTTGTTTTGGAGGAACTATTTGGAGACAGGAATGTAAGACATAACCACTGTCATCAGCTATGAGAAGTCTCTATTTCCTGTTTCCTTGAAGCCTAGAGACTAATGAGCAATACTGATACCAATACTGAAATCAAGATGATGATGGTAACCACAACAGTAATAATAATGTATATCTTATAGTACAGATATCTCACGGAGTGAAAATAACATCCTTTGGGAGAACAAAGGAGTGCGCATCTTTCTGAGGGTTTGTTTTGTCATTATTTTTTAAGATGCTAAGGATTAAGGATTCAGGGAAGGCTCCTGAACAAAATGACATCAAAGATGAGACTTGAAGTATGAATAGAGTCCAGTGGGCAGAGGAAGAGAAAACCTGGAGGCATAGGGCAGGGGGAAGGTCAAGTGCTCTAGACGCTGAGAGTCAGCTGGAGTCAGTGTGGCGCGCGAGGGCTGGGGCTGCAGTGAGAGTAGAGACCAGATCAAAGTGACTTTTCAGGCCAGTTAAAGAGTTTTAGACTTTGTACTGGGGCCAATAAAAAGCTATTAAAATGCTTCAAGTAGGCCAAAATCCCTCTGAAATGAAACCCATAATGTCCCCAGAGTGGAGAATAAGTGCCAAGTTCAGGAATTACTGCACAGTTTTAGGGTTACACTTTCTTTATTGTGCTTCAAAAACACAGAGAAAGTTATGATAGTTTGAAAAGCATAGAATTTCTAAGTATCTCTAAGAGCACAATGTAAAAGGCAGACATTAAGGTGACAGCTAAGAGAGAAAGAGATATATTTACTGCTAACGGTAAGAAAATGCTTATTTTCTTATCACAATAAGAGCTTCTCACAATGAACTCCTGTCACAATAAACAAGCAAAAGAATAATGAATATGAAACAATATCTTCTTCCCTGTCACCCAGGAGTGGCCTCTGACCACGCCAGGCCCATGGACATCAGACCCCGTCTCTGATCCCTGGAACCTAAGCCTACTATCTTTTTACTGCTCTTGGTTTTCAAGGCCTGCCTTTAGCTGATTATTAAAACAAAAGTCTTCCTACAGTGTTGGCTGTAATTAAGTAACATGAAGTGCTATTTAGAGATCACCAGCCTATAAACCTGGTTATTCAGTCCTGGTTCTACACCTCCTAGTGGTAAGCCTCCTGCCTTCCTGGGCCTCCAATCTTCACAGAACACATGAGAAGACCAAGCCAGAGGCCTTGCAAGGCCCTGGTTCCAGCAGTCATGCAGGCGCCCAAGGACTGATAACAGCGTTTTGCACATGCTACCCTGCATTCAGCTGCACTTACCTAGCTATTCTCTGGCCCCCAACTCTACTCTACTCAAACTGCCCACTGCTCCCTGCCAAGCCCCCACACACTCACTGGTTCAGGGTCGGGAAATGGACATCCCAGCAGGCAGCACCTAACGTGGTCAGGGCATGGGGACAACCTTGGCTACTCCACCTGCCCTCTTCAGACTTCAACTCAAAGATGACTAAGGGTGTTGCTCTCTGGACATCCAGATGCCTGGTGCTTGTGCTCAGGGAACAAGAAGAGCTGAGGGCTTTTTGACATGCTGGCCATTTGCTCTTTCTCTTGATACTGTTTGCCATAGTTTAAATCAAAGCTGGAGGTGATGCCATCTCCACGGTCACTCACTTCCCTCAGAAATGTTTGTGTTTAATCAAATTGTATTCACTACTCATCAGTGCTTAACCACTTATTTGCTGGAACTTTCTCTGACAATTATGCGTCTGCATAGGCCCTATGCACTTCTTTCCCTCTCTTAACACAAAGCTTGCTAACTTATAAATTTCCAGAACTACCTTCAATTCTTAGGTGAACTTAATCCTATCCACCTACTGCATATAGTGCTTTATCACTGAAAATGGCTATCCTTGATATTAGGCGCTCAGTTACCTTTTCTATTTCTTTCAGAAACTGTCAGGTTGTGCCATTCAGACTTGTGATTTAGTGCAACTCACGTTCTCGAAAACATTGCATCATACAGCTCAACTTTAGGATTAGGACCTGGAACTATTACATCCCTGGAAGGAACAAGCAAGGAGTCACATTTGCAACAACACAAAGACCCCAGATGAGAAAATGTCCAGCAACGTGGTGGGTGGACCTGGGTTTCTAAGCTACTCTCCTATCAAAAAATGATGGGAAAGGCTTGGAGTGGTGAAGCAGATGGACAGGTAAGGGGACACCTTCTCAGACACCTTCTGAAAAAACAGATGAGCTGGTGTGAAATTGAAGAATACTCTAACCATACACTGAAGTGGGGAATCCAGCCAGGCAAACAGAGGAAGAAGCCAGATCTCACCTGAGTGGCAAGTGGCAAGCCCAGTGCTGGAGCATGGGCATTTACAGTCACAAGTGGCCTGAGGACAGGAGACAATGCCCAAGGCCCAGGCTGGCTGGGGAGTCCAGGAGATGGCCCTCCAGAAAGGTGGTATGCCTGCAGAGGACTATAGACTCAGAGTAAAGTTTACCCACAGTAAAACCACCCCATGGAGCAGCAGCACAGAAAATGATCTGTCTCTAACCTTGGGAGTATGTGGAGAGGGAGGAAAAGCACATTTTCAATGCAGCTCAACTACATAATGTCCTTGTTCCCCAAATGCAATCTGAATCTAATCCTGAGAGAGTTCTGAGACAGATCAGATTGAGAGGCAGTCCAAAGAACAGCCAGCCTGAACTTCTCAAAGTTGTCAATATTTGCCATATGATCCAGCAGTCTCATTCTTGGGCATGTATCTCGAGAAAAGTCAAAATTCAAAAAAATACATGCACCCCTATGTTCAGAGCAGCACTATTTACAATAGCCAAGAGATGGAAGCAACCTAAATGTCCATGAACAGATGAATAGATAAAGAAGATGTGGTGTCTATACACAATGGAACATTACTCAGACATTAAGTAAGAATGAAATGCCATTTGTGGCAACATGGATGCAACTAGAGATAATCATACTAAGTGAACTAAATCAGATAAACACAAATATTATATGATATCACTTACATGTGGAATCTAAAATACAACTCAAAAGAAACTTATTTATAGAAACAGACTCATAGACATAGAAAATAAACTTATGGTTACCAAAGGGGAAAGGGGGTGAGGGAGGGACAAATTAGGAGTTTGGGATTAGAAGATACAAACCACTATATATAAAATAAACAGAATCTAAGAAAGAATGGATATATGTATATGCATAACAGATTCACTTTGCCGTACACTTGAAACTAATACCACATTGTAAATCAACTACACCTCAATAAAAGTTTTTGTAAAAAAAATTCAACATTCTTAACAACAAGAAAAAAAAAGATAAATAACAAGGTCCTACTGAATAGGACCTATAATCACTATCCTGCAATAAACCATACTGGAAAAGAATGTGAAAAAGAATATGCATATATATGTACAACTGAACCACTTTGCTATATATCTGAAACTAACACAACAATGTAAATCAACTATATGTCAATGAAAGTTTTTTAAAAAAAGGAAAACACACATGCACAAAATAGGAAAAATTTTACAAGAATGAGAAGGTCCAACATAGTTTTAATAAGATTCATATGGAAGAGGGAATGGGGCAAAAGCAATATTTGAATAGGTAATGGCTGTGAAATTATCAGATATTATGAAAGATGCCAGGACCTAAAATGTAGAAGCCCAATAAATCATAAGCAGCATGACTAGAAAGAAATTTACACTAAACACATAATAAAGGATCTCCAGAGCCCTAGACAAAGAGAAGCTCTCAAAGTAGACAGTGAAAAGATACAGACCACTCTACAGGAGAAGTGGTTAAATTGACAGCTGACTTCCAGAGAGCAAAACTAGAAAGCAAAAAATGTGGACTCACAACTTCAATGTACTGTGAGAAAATGAAGTGTCAGACAACTCTATACCCAGTACTTTCTAAACAAGAGTACATAAAAATACATCATGGTGATGGAAACTAAGAAAGTTCATCCCAAAAGAGAAAATATAGACAAGGAAATTCTAAAGGATGAGCTTCAGACAGGAGGAAAATGATTATGGTGGGAAGTTGGAGATGCAAAGGAACTGGCAAATTTCTGGAATAAATATAAGCAAACACTAACTGCATATAAAAACAGTAATACAATCCTGGCTGTATCCTCTGAAAAGGCCCAGAAAAAATGGCCAATGCAGTATCAGTGAATATCCCCAGCTCTGAGACTCTGGTATTGAAATACGAATCTCTAACCTAAGGAAACCAAAATGTATTAGAAAAATGGGACAAGAAATGTACACTATGAACCTGTACCATCTTGTCACAACCAAGAGCAGGGAAGCTCTACAGGAGAATGACAGACAAAGGCATTACTCCTCACAAGAAAAAAAAAGTTCCTGATTCCCTGGGGGAAGCAGAAAAGCCTATTATTCCAGGGGACCGTTCCAAGTACTGCTTCTGACCATTCATCTAAGAAAGGCTAGTATTTATGCATCTCATCTAGGAATATTCTATTAGCCTCTTAGCAATCTCTCTTGTAAGAATTCTTCTCAGAAATGCTAATAAATAGATGAAGCCAAGACTGAATGTAACTTCTCCAAATTTGCAATAGAAAATGTCTACAGGTGATAAATAATCTTGATCAATCTAAATTAGAGACATGTAAAAAGAAAAGGTTCCCTTAGCAGCAGTAAGGACAGTTTTCTCAAACATGACACCAGTTTCCACGTGTACCAGAAACTTCTGTGAATCACCCCAAATCTCCCCAATTTCTCACAGCTTGGCTCCCCTCCTTTTACAGCCTTGGGGCTAGGCTCCTATTTTGAGGAACAACTGATCACCTTCCTCTATCCTTCCTCTAGGCACCATCATCATCGGGACAAATCATCCTCATATTCTCAATGCATCTTTGATTACAACCTGAGATACTTCAAGCTTAGAACCAATTTAGAAGGATTAACAAACACTCCAATGCAAAACCATTCTCTTCTTGGCATCAGGGCAAGACTTTAGCTAATAAACATCAGCCAGGATGGTGCTTAAGCCAGAAAGTGCAGATTTTCTCCAGTATCTGTTCCACACTTTCCCTGAATAACAGAACCCCCAATTTTTATGTGGGCACAGACAATTTTCTCAGTCTCCCAGTGAGAGTGCTAAGTATAAATTTTAAGAAACATCCAGAAAGGTAAAGAGGGGGGACCTTCTCTCTTACTTATTCCTTCCTGTAAGGTGAAATGTGTATGTAATGGCTGGCGCTCCAGCAGTCATCTTGGACAATGAGGTGACTGAAAGGGTAAAAATCCTTGCTAGGTCCCAAGGGCCCTGATATTATAGAGCCCCTAAGAGCCCTGAATGGCTACTTCTGGATAATCTTCATGTGAGGGAATTTCAATTTTATTTACATTCCTATTATTTTTTTCCCCTGTAACTCTTAACCAAACTAAATCCTAATGCAGAGGGATGTTAAGGTGACAATCATGAAGGGAGTATGCAGGCCACTGATCCCCTGTTTTGGTCTCTGAGTCTAAGAAGATTTATTAGTCAAGTAAGTACTTGTTCAAAAATCTATTTTGTGATGTCAGTCCTTTTTTTCCCCAAAGGTAAGTCCATCTATTACCCATTATATTTTAAAAAGGAGCAATGGATTCAATGTACAATGGAAGTATTTGTCGGAACGTAGCCAGCGGAATATAAGGCTACAACAGTTACTATGAAATTGAGCCTACCATTAAGTGTTAGTGATGACAACTGCGTCCTTCACAAGCTCCATGCTTACCACGTGCACAAAGTACAGTGCATACATTACAATCTTCCCTGTACTGTTTAGAGGGTATCACCTGTGACCTCATGCAAAGCTGTTTCTCTTCCCATTCTTTTAAGGACCTTTGAAAATATCCCTTTATAATTTTAGCAAGCCCCCTTCTCCACCCCATTTTTAAGTGTCCTTTCTAAAGGAATCCTAATCTATTGGAAATCACTATAAACATCAACTGGTCATTGTAGTATTTCACTCAGCACCTGACATACAGGCCAAGTAGATACATCATTCTCAGGAAAAGAGAAAAGAAACCAACAATTATAGCAAGTGAGGGCTCTGATTTACCCACAAAGCCTCAACAGGAACATACACACTCACCATAAGTGTGATTACCAGGAACCAGGAGGAGGGATGAAGGTCCTTGCCATGGCCTGGGGCTCCTGTGGAGAGGGGAGCGAGACTGGGCAGTCAAGGGAAGATGCGGGTGACAGAAGTGCTAAAGGGAAGGAATCAAGCTCACACAGGGTGATACTGGAGAAAACACCTCAAACTGTGGACTCTGAAAAATGAAGAAAGAACAGGAGAGAGAAACTCAGGAGACGGCCCAGCAGAGTGAAACCCCGTGTCCCACACCAGAGCCAGGCGGTGGGAGCACAAAGCCTGCTGGGGTGGCGGAAGCTCCAGTCTGTGGAGGATCTGCACCCCTGATGGAAGAGACCCTCATGGCTACACAGAAGCGTTATGTTTAAGAGTGACCGGAAACGGTAAGGAAAGGGAGTTGGGGGTGGGAGATGGCCAGATAATCCAGGTTAAAGGTCAAGATGAAGACTTCCCAGATGGCACAAATCTATTCAAACACGATAAATCTGGAGACAGTGAAGTGAAGTGATGCTGTGGACTGTCACTGACAGACAGCCCAGGAGAGACAACAGGTCAGGCCTGAAGAGGCACCCAGAAACCACAGCTGTGACGACTGAGGAGAAAAATGGATCGATTCTCTGAATTACTGTCAGCTCAAGGAGGGGAGAGAAGGAGAGGGGAGGGAAAAGAAAGGAAAAGGAGTGATGGGCCCCAGAGGAGGAAAGCGTCAGTGTGAAGACAGAGCGCTGAGTTACCTGCCATTGAGTGGTTTGGGCCAACCTGCGTTTAGGGACGAAATATCACAGGGGCACTGTAAGAATAAAAGATTATTGACTGTGGATGGTGCTGGGGCACTGGCCAGGGCGGGGGGTGGGTGCTGAAACCAGCGTTCACGCAGGAGGGCTGCATGACTAGGGGTCCTGTAGCCTGCAGAACCCTTGGAGGGACAGAGGGCAGAAGGTCACACTGAGCTCCCAGGGACCCGGAGCTGGGTACAGATTCCACCCATGTAAGCGAAGCCAACATGCAGGCCCAGCTGGCAGGGGAGTGTGTGGCAGCTCTGGCCTGGAGGGCCTGGGGCGGAGTGAGCTGCCCTCAGCACCCCCGAGACTACTAAGCCGCTTCCCTTCGTGATGTTCAACTTGTCCTTACAAAACACCGGCCGGGAACAAAATCTGACATTTAAAATGGTTGTTTTGAACAAACTCAACATGTTCAACACTCCGGCCAGCAGGAAGTGGAGCGGCTGTCCTCACATGGCTCCACAACAGGACCTCCTCTGCCCACGAGCCCCAGGCGGCTGCTCTGCTGCACAGAACACTGAAACAGAAGGTTCTGGGAAATAAACAGGGAGGAGTAAAGGTTGCCAGGAAGCCAGACAGAAAAGAAATACAAAACATGAGAGCGAGCATCAAATTTTTCATTTTCTCTCTTTCAAAATGAATGAGGGGCAGGACTATGAAATTTATCACAAACCTTTAAAATACAAACAAGGCACCATTACCATGCAAACAGCAGGCGCAGTGCTGTTCATTTGTAACAGCGTGGGGCCTGTGGCAGAGGCTGCTCAGGCAGGCGAACTCGGGAGGGTCACCCTTCTGCCACCGGGTCCCTGGTGCTCAATGAGCCAGCCCTCCCTGTGGCAGCATGGAAGGGCGCCCCCTGCAGGCTCGTCCTGAGGGAGCACTCCTGAGGTGAGCAGAGAGGCACAGGCCCCTTAGCACAGTCACCTCTTCTCAGAGATCCCCCTCCCAGAGTTCAAGACTCAAAGACTGGTCCTCACAGTTCTGAAGAAAGATGAAAACATAACTCTGTACTTTACAAATGTTGCAAGTCAGTGATTCAGTCATGCCTCTTTGCAAACCCATGGACTATATAACCTGCCAGGCTCCACTGTCCATGGAATTCTCCAGGCAAAAATATTGGAGTGGGTAGCCATTCTGTTCTCCAGGAGATCTTCCTGACCCAAGGTGTCCTGCATTGCAGGCAGAATCTTCACCATCTGAGTCACCAGGGAAGCCCTTACAAAGGTTACTCATTGGTAGAAACAGATGGAGTTGGGAAAAAACCTTGGAAATTATCAGTGCAACCTTAGCCTGCTGGAAGGTGAAAGATGAACTGACCCTGCCCCTCAGGAGACAAGATAAACTGCCTTCCACCACAGCATTTGCAGTCTGCACAACCAACAGCCCCAGGCTAATGACCCACTTGAAAATCGATGTTTCTGCTTCCCAAGTATACACATCAGCATTGAATCTCCCTTGATTCTCAGGTTCCAACAACTGAAGACCAGTCTTCCCATTTGAAGGTTTTCAGCAAAATGAGAGATGCTTGAGGATCTTCCCATTAAATGATCTCACAAAAAAAGTTAACTTGTGTCACAGTATTGCGTCTCTGGTGGGAACCAAATGAATAAAATGCTACAATAAACTGGTTTATCATGCCTTACCACAATCACAACAACACTACTCATTTCACTAAAATCTTTCAAATCACCTCTATGATCTTATACTCAAACTCCAATTAGTCAAGGAGTCCCATCTCTGCCCCATGAAACCTGAAAGAATATAAACGTTTTCCTCTAATTTGTCATCCACTTGCTATGCTGGCCCCCAGAGACACAGCTAAACAAAGCTGAGGGAGAGTGAAGGACATGACTACCAGGAAGACAGGTTCACCATTAAGATGAACGAACCAGACACAGAACTCTACAGAATGTCTCTAAAATGGGAAAACAAATTACCATTCAATTTCAACTATGAACTCTGTACACACTGTCAAATACCTCAGAGAAATAAACTTTGAAAATGGCATGAGCAGAAAAAATGACACGGCAGAGGGGTTTTCAGTGGGGGAGGTGACTGGACACCTCTGGAAGCATCAGAACTTCTTCAGGCGCACAACCAAGCTGCAGCTCAGGAGCCTCTCTTCCCGAAGATGGTCCTGTCCTCACCTCAACCACGGGGCCAGGTCAGGTCCCTTTGCCTCTGGCTTGGACATGGCCAATTCTGTGGAGTTTCCCTGAGCTTCTTCTCTTCTTCCCTTTCAAAGACTAACAACTCTTCTAAGTCGGGGTGACTTCACCCCCTGCACACAAAGGGGAGTCAGTGAGATGTAATGGAAAGATGACAGGCACCTGGGGAAGAGCTGAGCAGAATCTGCTCTCAGGGCTGGAATCCTGAGAAAGGTAAACGGAGATGATACTTCTTACCTTCCCAGGTTACTGTGAAAATCCAGGCCCGATGAATTATGCTCTAACCACACAGAAAGCACCACAAAGGACATCTTCCATCCCTCCCATTCTCTTGAGCATACAATGAAAGGGCATTGCTGGCAGGCTCTAAAGCCTTCATTGGGGTATGGGGGGAGTGCTTCAGCCTGTCAAGCATTTGATCAGGAACACATGAGGAATCCCACATGATGTATTCCTTGCTTCCAGTCACTTCTCCTGTTTGCTGTGATCCATCCATAGTACATCCTGTGATGTCATCTTTCTCACCCACTAGACTCTGTGCTCCAAAACAGCAAGGACCATACTTGGTTCTGCACAGATTCTGAGCTTAGTATAATCCTGATAAACATTGTTGATGAATGCATGCACCAATCAATGAATCAATGCCTATTCTCCCTATAAGACTTGGAGTCCAACACTGGTAGGAAGCATTTTATTTTCACACCCACAGCAGCCAGCAAAGTGGAATTTTGTTGCACTGAACTAAGTAGGAACGGTTTTCACGTTTCTGCCCCCCGCCCCCACTCTTTGACCAGGGTTGCACTGAACCAAGTAGGAATGGTTTTCATGTTTCTGCCTCCCACTCTTTGACCAGCACAGCGACTGAATTTTGTGGTGGCCTCACTCAAACAACAACGACACTAATGGTTGTAAATTCTCGTGAAGACCCGAGTAGCTTATCTTGGGGCCTCTTCCAATCTCCATGTCATTTCTGATGTCTTCCACTGGGCTAGAGAGAAAGGGAACAAGAGTCTTCTTGAGTTCAGACCAGGGAAAAGGAAAAAATAATAAAAATGGTCCATTTTTACGAGCCAAATTTGGAAAAGGGTAGTGCTTATTTAGGTAATAACAAAGGCAATGTTCCTAGTATTTCATGCTGAAGGAGACAGAAAACGTAGTTTCCTCTGGAGAAAATCACTACAAGTAACCAGTAAGCTCTCCTTGCTCCGCACGCCCCAGGTCCCACGAATCACATGGTGACAACACTAAAACATGTGCAGAATTTGAAGAAAGAAAGATTGGAAGGAAATATATTGAATGGTTTTGAGGCTTAATAGACAAGCAAGACTTCTTCCATGCTTCCTATGAAGATCTTCCTCAAGTTTTTAATGATTTCTATCACTTTTAAAGGAAAATTTTCTTAAGACGAAATGAGAACAGTAGTTAGGAGGCACCCTAATAATTAGACAGTGTCTTCAATTAGCTTCCCTGCCTTGCTGGGTTCTCCCTGGGAAACCTGCAAGTCTTTGATGTGGAACAGCCAGCAAACCACTAATTAGGATGACAGGCTGGAATCCCAGGCCCACGGTCAACAATGGCGGAAGTGTTTAAGAGACTTGCTTTCAAATATCTTAACTGACAGAGAAAAAGAGGGAAGAAAAAAGGGAGAAATGTGGAAAAATACTGGATAGAAGGAGGTCTCCATGTATGCAGAAAACAAAGCAAAACAAAACTTTCTGTTCCTTGTGAGGAGCAATGTTGACTAAAGCTGTATCAATATTCTGAACATAAAATTTATAAAAGCACATTTCTCCTTGTGAGAAAAATTCCAGGTCCTTCTGAAGGAAATGAACACTATAAATTTATCTCAGGCACTTTACAGTTAACAACCCACATTATTATAAATGCTCCATCCTTGAATCAAGCCAGCTTTGAACAGCATGATTCCTTTAGAGACCTGGGCTCTTTTCTCTTCCTCGTCTCTTCATTAACTGACACTTCCTAAAAACTGCCAAGGTCAAGGATTCTGAATACTGCTAAGTGCTTCTTAGGAGACTGACTGGGAGGGAGAAAGGGGAGATGGGCAGGGAGGGAAAGAGGGAAAGAGAAAGGGAAGGAGGGGAGAAGAGGAGGGCATAGAAAGATGGAAGTGGGGAGGTGGAGCTAGGGAGGAGGAGAGGAAAAGGAGGAGGGGAAGGAAGAGGAGGGGCAGCAGCAGCTTTGTGGGGGAGGGCCTACCCAGCACCTGAAACAGAAAACCAATACTGGGCATTAAAATGATTTTCTCAGGTTTTGCTTCTGTTCCTTAAAGAGGAAACAAAAATGAACATAGCCAAATGCACTTGTCCTCAGAATTAATATGGATTGGTATTTCTTGCTGTATATCATGGAGAAGGCAGGATGAGATGCCTCCAATACCCCTTTCAGGGAGCCGGGAAGCCTAGACCATTCAGACTGAGTGAGCCAGCAGCTGTCCTGCAGGAGACCGCACAGGAGAAGGGCGGCCTTCCAACAGGGGCCCTGGCCCAGCAGCAGAGCCATCAGGACCAGGGCAGCAGCTGGGCCCCCCCTGAGAAGGTGAAGATGCACAGACACAACCAGCAATGCCTTTCCCAGGCAGATCCTAGAAGCAGTCCTGCAGATCGCACCAAAAGATGCACAGTCCTTCTCAATGGATTGTCTGTGACAGCAAAAAACTGTAAACAGCCAAATTTCCATTCTATCACTCCTAGGGAATACATAGAGCAGGAAGAACAAAAGAACCCGAATCAGCCAAATAAATTTGAAAAACAGTACTGAGCAAAGGAGACGTGAGTGCCACAAACAGGTAAGCTGACCTCAGTCCAATTAGGGTCTTGTTCACACACACACACACACACACACACACACACACACACACCACTCTTCAGAAAACAAGTGAAGGCACACAGCCTGGCCAGGACAAGGCTGCCTCTGCAAGACGAGGGGGCTGTCATCAGGGAGGGACTCAAAGGGGTTTTAAAGCCACAAGTCTTTTTTTCTTTCTTAAGCCTGATAATGGATAAGCAATTAATTTGATTAATTTCTAAACCATGCATGTATTCCATAATAAGCACAAATGGCCTAACTCACTCCCCACTGCAAAGGAAAGTATATTATTTGAGAGGAAAATAATGCTCAATATCTAACCTAAGAATTCATTCAAAGACAACCAAACATCTCCGAGCTCATTTATGTTCATATTTTCATGTCTCCAGAGTATTTGGAGAAAACTGTAAATAAGGTTTCTCTACAGATTGTCTGGCTTTGCAAAGAAAAACAGATGATTTTTGTCATTTTGTCAATTTAGAGCTGCTTACAAAATATAACAGAAAACATAACAAGTACCTCATGACCTGCAAATCCATTCCTAGGTATTTACTCAAGAGAAATGAAAATATATGCCCACGCAAAGGCTATTACATGAACCCTCACAGCAGCTTTGTTCATTGCAGCCAAAACTGGAAAAAACCTGCATGTGCGTTGGGAAGAGGATGGGGAGACAGGTTTGGGTCCATCCATGAGCTGAGACGCTACTCTGTAGTAAAGGAGAAGGGACTACCAGTAAATGCAACAATGTGGGTAAACCTCAGAATCATTATGTTGAGTAAAAGAAGGCAGACACCAAAGAATACCCACTGTGTGAACATTTGTACAGAGGTCAAGGAAGGAGAGTGGTTTCCCCTAGCCAGGAGGAACTGGTTGGGAAGGGGAGTGAGAGAACTCTCTGGGTGATCAAATGTTCCACATCTTGTTTTGAGAGGTGATTAAAGGGTTATGTACAATTGTCAAAACTCATCAAACTACTAAAAGCTGTACATGTTACTGTATGTACCTGCATGCGTGCGAAGCTGCTTCAGTCGTGTCCGACTGTACAACCCCATGGACTGTAGCCTGCCAGGATCCTCTGTCCATGGGGATTCTCCAGGCAAGAATACTGGAGTGGGTTGCCCTGCCCTCCTCCAGGGGATCTTCCCAACCCAGGTATTGAACTCGCATCTCTTACCTCTCCTGCATTGGCAGGTGGGTTCTTTACCACTAGCACCACCAGGGGAAGCCCTACTGTATGTAAATGACATCTAAAAATAGCTTGTAAAAAAAGTTTGTAGCACGACATATAAAAACGAGATATTCTAATTTTTTAGAGATTTAAAGACATGAAATATATAAAATTGAAAACAAGACAGACTTTTCTGTGCATCTCCAAATCTGATGATCTGACTGTGAATTACTCAGGCCAGTGTTCAGGGCTGGGAGTCCCTAATAGTGCAGAGCACCGTCCTGAGGTCAGGAGACTCCGGACAACTCTTCATCACAGCCTGTGCCTCAGAACCACACAAGATAACCTATACTGGAAGGACCCGAAAAATCAGCGACAATGTAAGAACCAACATAGAATGACAAACAGTATTCTCAAACTGGATTCTAGAAACTCATTAGAAAAGAGAAGGGGAAAAAGTTCCCTTTCACAGCAGCAACAGAAACTCTTAGAAGAATCTTTGTGGAGAAATCAAATCCTCAGACCTCATGGAAAGACATAACACAAGAACAGAACAAATGGAAAAGCACACCCTTGTTATGGTTATAAAATCGCCAGTTCTTAAGTTGGTTTATCAATTCAGTACCATCCCAATCAAAATCTCAACACAACAGTGGTGAAGAACAGGCATTAGGGGAGTTGCCATAAACAAGGAGAGTTCTGGGGCCCCCACCTTCCCTGAAACGCACATGGAGTCCTTGCTGACCCCCTCGTGCTGTGACTCGGAGCTACTCTGCCCTCCCGATCTGTTTGGCTTAAGACTCCAGGAGCAACCCTGACTCTGAGCACAAGTCCCTTTCAATCCCCCCCAAATCTCCAAGCCAGCCACACGGGATCCCTAACTGGGGCTCAAGCCAGAGTATCACCATCTCCAACCAGCTCTGGAGCTCCAGAGCTCAGGGTTGACACAGAAGGAGAAAGACTGAAGTTAGGTGGGCAAGCCACCCCCTTAGAATGTGTGAAAGATGAGCAGGAAGCAAAGATGAATGCGGGGGAGGCTGACAAGGGTGAGAGGGACAAGCACCCTCCTGTGGGAGGTGGGCTGGCTGGAAGGAACATCAGACCAGAGGGTGGCTGGGGTGGGGGTGGGATGTGATCCTGTTTTCACTCACTAGTTTAAGCAGGCAAGTAAGCGGCACCTGAGCCTGGGGGAGGGGGCGGGGGCAGGAGAGGATAGGAGTGGGGGACTGATGTAGCAGTGGAAGGAGGCATGGGGCGAGAAGGTCCAGGATTCCAGGGCAACAGGCAGAGCCAGCCAGTAGCCATGGTGGAGAGGGGCTTCCCGCACCATTAAACTTCACGGAGCCTGTCTCACAGTTCCACTCCTCCAGGGGTGTGGCTGTAATTTATATCAGAGATGCTCCTACTTCACAGAACATAAAAAGCCACAGGCTGAAAGACGCGCCACCGCTTGATGCATCACTAAGGGGAAGATGTTGCTGACTACACTTGGCACGATGTTTCCTTATCAACTGGAACGTACAGCTAGTATTTAGTGAAAGAGCTACTGTAAACTGAATTGGACAGGTTTATCCCTTATCACCCTTGTATGTACCTGAAAAGAAAAAATAAGCCATAGCCACTGACTCGGGTATTCCCACACTTTCCTTCACAGAGGCCCACTCTCTGTGAGCCAAAGGTTGGGAGTGGGGGAGATTTGACATCTCCATGATGGTGTCTGGGCTTCCTGGTGGCTCTGCAATAAAGAATCTGCCTGCCAATGTAGGAGCCACACAAGATGTGGGTTTGATCCCTGGCTCAGGAAGATCCCCTCAAGGAGGAAAGGGCAACACACTCCAGAATTCTTGTCTGGAAAATCCCATAGACAGAGGAGCCTGGCGGGCTACAGTCCACAGGGTTGAAAAAGTTCGGACACAACTAAGCACGAACTCATACACAAGGTAGTCTCTGGGGGTCTTTCAGGTCACTGATTTTGTCCTTAGCACTCCTCATCCAGGACTCCTACTCTCTCCACAAGGGGGCCTTTTGGCTAGTCTCCAAAACACTAACCGCTGTCCAGTCATGCCCCATGTCAGTACTGATTATAACACACATCCTGATTCCAGAGATGTTAATGTGAAAAGAATGGGCGCCTTAGAACTGACAGCTGATATCTTCATGGAAATAGGTTATAAGGTGGAAGGAAACTTTCATCAAAGACCATGAATAACTGAAGAATCAAATGGAAATTACAGAAAAGAAAAAATGTAATCAAGAATTTGGGAGGTTGGCTAAATTGGATACTATAACAAAAGGGGATTTTAGCGTTATGAGACAGGTCAGCAGGAAATATCCAGAAAGAAGCACAGAAATAACAAAACCCCCAAACCACCCACTAAACAGAACATAAAAACCACGGGACACAGGGAAAGGATCAAACATACTCTAACCAAGTTCCATGAGAGAAGGGACACAGGTGGTATCCAAACAGGATAAATACAGTCAACCAACCCAAGAACACCTCAGCGAAATGATGAAAACCAAGAAAGAAGCTTTTAAACCAGTGTTGGGTGGGGGGAACCTCAAAAGAACAAATATTAAGACTCGTAGCCAACTTTTTAACAGAAAGGACAGAAGCCTCAAGAAGAGTGGGGAACACTTTTAAACTTGTTTAAACTGGGAAAAAAAACAAACCACCAACAACAAAAAGCCTCTACATCAAAAGAAAGAAATTGTTACAGAATTCTATACCCAGTTCCAATCCCTGGTCCAAGGAACTAAAATCCTACATGCTGTACAACGCAGCTAAAAAAAAAAAAAAACAAAAAGTAAAAGAAACAAAAACCACTCACCTCTAAAAAGATCATCTGACTTTAATCGTTAATACAGACTTTCCTGTTTCATTAAATAGATAAGAATAAACCCATGTTAGAACAAGAGCATTTTAAAGCTGAAATGAATTTTAGAGATTTATCCAAGGTTGCAAATATTCAGTGGGATTAAAACACTGTACTGTACTGTTACAGTGTACTGTACAGGAATTATCATTAATTAAAGAACAGCTTTTGTAAAACAAACCAATTTCTTTATGGTGCTGGAGACAGGAACACCCTCTCCCCACACTAAGCTACCCCAGACTGCACTCTCTTTGAGTTCCACATTGGTAATTCTAGGGAAAGTACAGAAAAGTAGACACCACTAGTTAAGATGGTCATCTTCCTGAAAAGAGGACTGTAAACGAATGCTCACTTCCATTATCTGCAATTCTCTTCATCACTGAATTGGGTGGTCGCTTACCTATTTTTTATGTATTAAAAACAATGACTTTCCACATTGAAGAAAATATTAAACTTGTAAGTAAAATCACCATTTCCTCTCATTTGAGTAGCTATACCAAGAACCTACTGCATTCAGCCAAAGTGGCCCCTCACCTACCTGTAACCTACAGCCAGCTGAATCTACACTGCATATACACACCCTCAAAGCACCTAGGCCACTTGGACAGGTATCACTTAATTTTAGAATGATTTTAGGATGATTAGCCCGTCTTTATTCTTTGGGCAGTAATCCCTTTAAGACAGGCTATTATCTTCCCCTACAGGATCCCAACCTAGACAGCATATTAAAAACCAGAGACATTACTTTTGCCAACAAAGGTCTGTTTAGAAAAAGCTATGGTTTTTCCAGTAGTCATGTATGGATATGAGAGTTGGACTATAAACAAAGTTGGGTGCCAAAGAATTGATGCTTTTGAACTGTGGTATTGGAGAAGACTCTTCAGAGTCCCTTGGACAGCAAGGAGATCAAACCAGCCAATCCTAAAAGAAATCAGTCCTGAATATTCATCGGAAGGACTGATGCTGAAGCTGAAACTCCAATACTCTGGCCACCTGATGTGAAGAACCGACTCATTGGAAAAGACTCTGATGCTGGGAAAGATTGAAGGCAGGAGATGAAGGGGATGACAGAGGGTGAGATGGTTGGATGGTATCACCAAATCAATGGATGTGAGTTTGAGCAAGCTCTGGGAGTTGGCGATGGACAGGGAAGCCTGGAGTGCTGCATTCTATGAGGTTGCAAAGAGTCGGACGCAACTGAGCAACTGAACTGAACAGGATCCCTCACATGAACATTTAAGGTGCTATCCATGACCAGTGTTTGTTTATCTTTTTTGAGATGCTTATCTTTTTTCCCCCCTTAGAATATTCAGTAAAACACTTTCCTCCTACTAAGACAACAATATAATTTCTCATCAGTTGTTGTCTTAGGTTAAATGCCCCTAACAGGCTTAGCTATTTCGATGCATGGAGTTGGTAAACAAAGTCAAAGGGAACAGGTTTGCTGAGCAGAGACCTCCTAGCACCAGCCCCCCCCCCCCACACACACACACTGCCTCAGGTGACTACATAAACTGCACTGCCCTAGGGGTGCTGCCCTCAGGGCAGTACTCCCCACTGTGCAGCTCTCAGAGGGACCAGCCCTCCCCATCGACTTAAGCGAATCTCTGTGGAGAAAATGAAGGCTGCCCCCAAGGTGTAAAGGGCTGAAGTAAGGCCTCAGGCAACAGCCTCTCTAGCTGCTCACATCACTCACACACACACACATACACCCTCTCTCTCACAGAAATAAGAGAGGCCAAAAGTGGCAGAAGGAACTGCGTGTGGATTTCACAACCCTGCGGATTTCACAAAGCCAGTAACATGTGTCCTTCTGCTTCACACAGTCCCATTCCTACACTAAGTGATACTTGGAGAATAGCTATTTTAAATCAGATGCCTATTATTAAAGTCACACAGAGTCATGATTTCTAAAGACAAGGTATAAAGGATTCAGGGTAAAAGTAAAAGTCTTCTTCAGCATCTACCCCAAACGCGCCATGACAAACGTTTTGTGCACCATTTCGGGGATTACACATAACTGTTGGTGGGACTAGAAGTAATCAACAGAGCAAGATGCCACAAAGCAAGTGGAGGTGGAGAAAAACTAAGGCAGCCACAGGCGCATCTCCCATCACGTTCACTCCAGGGCATTTGAACCAACGGAAGGATGGGCAGGATCAAGTGATCAAGGGACCGACCGACCAATCAATCTACTCATTTGTATTGATACTCATATGTATCAATCGATACACACACACAAACACTTCCATGTACACAGACATCACACACACCTACACTATTAATTTGATGAGAAGAAACAGTTGAATTTCTCTAAGTTACACATGTATTTTCTAAGACTGCTGAATACATTTTCTTCTTGTGCTTTGCTTATTAAATTTATCATATTTCAGTACCTTTTCATAATAGAAGTCAAATAGCCTTAGAGTTCTGTGTTCCTCCAAAGTTTGAAATCTTTTGGAGGAAGAAGTGGGAGAAGACCTCTGTGATAACATTCTCTATTTCTTCTATATTGACTGATTGATTTTGAGTTTCTATCTTTTCTAAGGTCAGTTATGGACATTTGATTTTCCTAGAAAATCATGCCTTTCACATAGGTTTTCCAACTTATTTGCAAAGTTTTGCAAAGCACTCCTTGATGACTCTAAATTTCCTCAAATACTAAGCTATTTCTTCTCAATTATCTAGGTTCTCTCCTTGATTTTTATTGAAATTAGGCTGAAAAATTTTAAAATCAAAACAAAACATAACTAAGAATCCATCAAGGAACCTACCCTACATTCAGATCTTTAAAAGAGAAACTTCCGGGACTTCTCTGGTAGTCCAGTGGATAAGACTCCACATTCCCAATGCAGGGGACCAGGTTTGATCCCTAGTCAGGGAACTAGATCCCACATACCACAACTAAGAGTTTACAGGCCAAAACTAAAAGATCTTGCATGCCACAACTAAGACCTGGCAAAGCCAAATAAAACAGATATTTTTTTAATAAAGAGAGAGAGAGAAACTTCCTTGCTGACACTGACACAAGTCCTATATGACCCTCTTGGGTGGGCCATGTGCTTTACATCCTATTCACAGCATTATTCACAAAAGCCAAAAAGGTGAATACAACCCAAATGTCCATCAATAGATGAATAAACGAAATGTGGTCTAACTAACCAATGGAATGTAATTCACCTATAAAAAGGACTGAATTACATACATACAGCAACATGAACCACATGGATGAACCCAGAAAGCATCACAATAAGTGAAAGAAGTCAGACACATAAGGCCACATATTATATGATCCCATTTGTAATTTTATGCTATGTGAATTTTATCTTAATTTAAAAAATAAATATCTACTGTATATCACACTAACAAGTAACTCCCTCACATTTAAGAGGGGCTATTCAGAAGCCTTTGCAAAGCCCCAACTCACATATATCACTGTGACATACAGTTTAACCCTGTAAAATGAAATCAAGATAAGAGGAGTGGCCATTTCACTCTAATCCATTCTCATTTTGCCCTTGGTCAGCACTCTGTTGTTTGGCTGGAATATAATTTGACAACTCTTCTTGGTTACACATGGTGAGCATACGGTGGGCTCCCTGCCATCTCTAAATTTCACATTCCATTCTTTAAAGCACCACATCTTCTACTTTCTGACTTAGAACCAGCACTTCCTCAGACATCATTATTTCCATCCTCGCACATCCTCCAGAGCTATTTACACAGGGCTCTGCATCCTGGGCCTCCAGGTTAACTCAGAAACAGCCTTGCACATGAAATTTGTGAATGCCGAACTGCGGTTTTAGTCCTCAAACCGACAGCATTTGGTCTTCATTTGCAATCTGTCACACACAGAGAGATAACTGTCTTGTTAAAAGGAACAAGAAGATGAGAGACGACGTCCAGGAGTAGCTTGTTAAGGACAGAGTTAAGGCCGTGTTTGTCTCTGAAAATACGATCCTTCAAGTAGGTCAGTTCATAGTGGAGAGTGGGGAAAGGAGCTGGCCAGGCAGGAGAGGGGAGCTGGAGATACGGGGCGCACCTGGTGGACACACTTCACTCAAAGGGCCTCCACTCTCAAGGAAGGTAGGGATCTGCCCACAGCACTATGGCCCTTCCTTCCCCTATTAATCTTCCTTTCACATTTAGGTGACTATATATAGTCCATGGGGTCGCAAAGAGTTAGACATCAGTGAGAGACTTTCACTTTCATATTTAGGAATCTTAAAAGTTGAGTAGCAACTTCTCAAAGTGACATTTCTAGAAAGTCGCAAAGCCAAAATTCAACAAGCCCAGGTTCTCTGCTTGGTGACCAGGCCATGAACTCATCCCTCCCCAGAAAGAGCCAGAGTTCTAGTCTCATGACAGGCAGTTCATCCTCCAGATGGCTGCAAAACAATTTCCTTCTTCTTCTTTTATAATGTTTGTTGTGTTTCTGAAAGAATGCCCAGGTCAGACCTGTGAATGCTTGTGGAGGGATGGCCAGGCCTGTAAGCTCTCTTAGAAAAAGCAATGGGAGATGGAGTTGGTAGGGGGAGTTTGGAATATAATTCGACAACTCTTTTCAGCTACACATGGTGAACATACGGTGGGCTTTGCAGAACCTAAACTCCACATCCAGAGGCTGTTTCCACTCCCATGGCCTCTGGGAACAGAGAAAGACATGAGGTGTGTGGGCAGGGCCAAAGATGACGCATTCGGCTGATGAGCATAAATCAGAATTCACACTGAACACGGTACATGCAAAAGCTGTCAGGTGAGCAGTGATTGAAAAGAGGGGTGAAGATGAAGTCTGGGAACACTGTCAAGGCCAAAGGAAAATATAAATAAAATGTTTGTCACAGGTACAAATCTTAATGTTTGGGGCAGAAAGGACTTAAGTGAAATTGTCAAAACACAACAGTTAACCCCAAGAACACCAGAAGTCTTTGTCTACACTGTCATGCAAATTTAATGAGTACAGGATGCAAAGTGCTTCACACCAGATACTGAATTATGTAAACTGTGAGCCATCTATCCGCAATTCTGCCTTTGGCTATGAGTCCTTTGCAGTTTGTCACAAAAACACAAACAAGGTGGATAAAGCCCAACCTTGGGATCCAAGAAAAGTAAAGGGCCAATGAAGGCAAGCAGAGGGAGAGCTGGCTGGCCTAGGGCACAGCAGAATGGGAGTGACAGTGAGATGCTGGCGTTAGGGCGGCCCTCAATCTGCCTTACAGGGCCATTTTCACTGGCTGAACTGCAATGTCAAATTTGGGACTCAGGTCATAACATGACCCCAAGCAGAGTCACTACAAGAAATAACCCACTTTGGTCTATTCTACAGATCTCTTCGGAGCACCTCCCAGGTGAGAAACAGCCCAAACTTTCTTCTGCGAGTTTCTTTAATTGACTCTGAAAATCCCAAAAAAAGGCAGAACCCACTTGCATGAGGTTTTTTACTGCATCCCAGTAGAGAACACATTCCACAGCACTGAAGGGGGCAGGTAAGGACAGCTGTCTGTATTAACAATACCTGCTGCTCTGCCCCTGCCCTCACCCTCAATGGGGCAGGCACCACAGCCTGTGGGCCACAAGCCCTGGGACCACCCCAGGAAGGAGGCCAGCAGGGGCAAGTCACCCAGCAGTGCAGTGAGCTCCAAAGCCCAACCCAGTCCATTCCCTAACACTTACCAATTCAAAGGTCAATCCCCAAAATGCCTGGCAGCTGAATTCCTTCTCCCAGAGGTGAGCAGGCTGAGCTGTCAGCCTCATTTTCGGGAACCATCAAGGAGCCTAACTCCAGCACCTTAACCACAACCCCACCAGGAAACACTGCTGCACAGTGTTAGGGTCTGCAAACAGCAGCTGTGCCGAAACCCAAAAGATAAGCCAACAAATGCCCAAAACATGAACGAAACTATCCACTGGCCCTGTCATTCCCCTTCTTCCTCCAAACTCTCTCCTCCGCCACAAGGTAGAATCATGGCTGCAGTTCATTTGCACATGCTCTGAGAAGATGCAGGCAACTCTGTGACCAACACTGAAGGAAAGGGCAATGGTCACTTAAAACACAACAATTATCTCTGCTTTGATGATGGAGCAGGTGGTGGAGGGTCACTTTGTTTCAGGCAGACACCTACCCCTATACATACTCCGCCTGGCGGGAAACACTCTGAAAATGCGTCTTTCTAACAGCAAAACCAACTTTCCAACTTTCATCCCTTGACCACTTGATAGACTTGAGAGGCACAATGAACTGAAGGCAAGGCTGAAATTGAGCCTCTGCTACATGCCAGGCAGCAAATGTCCTGTATGTGGCACCTAAGAATAGTCCCCAGAGGATTAACTGAGGTTGTGGAGCACCTTGGCTTCCTGGAGCCCCCACAACCGCTGCACGAGTCCCCAAGGCCTGGCTGGAGGAGGGTGCATCACAGCAAAGTGCCACAGAGCACTTTTCATCCCCTTTCATAGATACGCACACAGGACATAATGGGCTAAGTCAGGGTCATTTCAGACACTTGCTGGCACTGGAAGTCTTGCTAAATGCCTTCACTTACCTTAGGAAGTTACGACTATTCCCATTACATTTGTTTTCAAGCCACCCAGGAAAACAGCATTTCAGCCCAAGGAAAGGTGCTGATGGTGGCTTGGAAACTCTTTAGGGAAAGAACAGGAGAGCGAAAGGACCCTTTGTTTGCCATTTTTCCCTGGCCCTAGTGCCAAAATCACACCTTGTACTAAACTGCCAGAACCCCCAATTTGTTAGTAAGTCTTAAAAAGATAAATTCTTCACTGTAGACGCTCAGCTTTATAATCTCCTGATCCATCTCCTAATAAAACTTTCAGTTGAGACTTATGATGAACTGAGTGAGGTTTATTTAACTGCAGGATTTTCAGCTGAAACAACAGTTGGCATTTTTCCTTCAAGCTCCCGCAGAAACACAAATTTATGTACCTACAAGGTAATAAGGCAAAGTCTTAAATTTAATCAGAAGAAATATTTCACCTGTGGCAAACTGATAAATTATTTAGAAAAGGGCTCAATCAGCCTGGCAAGGAAATCTGGGCCAGATAGTCTGGAAGCTTCAGACAAAAACATCATCATCAAGGTTTCTCTAAACTCCTTCTTGACCCCAAATCACCTTTATCAAAATGTTTAATCTTGAACAATCAAAGCTAGAAAAGTACACGTTTTCTACTAGGAGGAAAAACTAGAAGCATTTTAACACCAGGAAGGAAATCAGCTCATCAAGCTACCACTCTGATGATGCTGACAGGTTTCCAGTAGTTTATTCTCTGCATTCCCCAGAAGGGAGGAAGACGGCAGGATTCCCCAGCCTGTTCCCATCCACGGCAATGTGGAGGCCTGAGAGGATTACCACAAACACTAATGAAGATGACCTTGTTTCCAGTGGCCCAACCTTTGTGAGTCTTTCAGTACAGGATACAGAGAGAGAGAGAAAACCAGATCTATGGGAATCGACATCAAAGGTCTAGAAATTTAATAACGTTCCCATTGTTTTATTGCAGATGCAATCAACCTCTCTTTATTACTGCAGAAAACTCGAGAGCACTGTAGAGTGCAATAAAGTGGTGTGTGTTTCGCTCTGTAATGTTTCAAAGGACCCTGATTTATAGTTAGGAACCAGGCACCCACATGTAAACATCTGAGCTTGGTGACTGCCTTATGTTTTGAGCAAACTCTGTGAGGCAGCATGAGGCTGCCACCACACTCTGAGAACCACCCCATCGGATGCCAGGCCTCCTTCCCTCCTGTAAACCCACGTGAAGGCGTGCAGGGGAGAGATGGGTGCACTTGCATCAGGACATGTACCATCACTGCCCAGTGCATGCGGCACAGCCCCATGACTGACACCAGTCAGCCAGTCAGGTATCTGGCTGCACCCTTACCTTAGGCTTGTCTCTGAAATACACAAGTCCCACTAACTAACTGTTTGTAGCAGAAACACTGCAAACATTTTATAGTACTTAAAAATGAATGTAATGGTCTTGGCATTCAAAAAAGAAAACATTAAGTATTCATTGTTGTGGTTCTGCTTCCTGAATGCAGGCAAAAAGATACCATCCTGTTGCATGAACTGCTTCTTACTAGGCTACAGCTGATACTTTATTCCAACTCTACTCTATAAACCAACCCAGATGGAATCCCACTACACTAGTATATTGGCACCTTTGCCAAGACTTCCAATAATCTGGAAACATTCTCCCTCACCAGCCCTTTGAACCATCTCTCCTTCAAAAAGTTACTTTGGAGATCTTGAAACCCCATTGACTTTAACAAATTTTCTCAGACTAACAACCATCCTTCCAGAGGACTACACCCCTTTGTACCACTGCTGGCCACCTGTGTCCTGGGAAGGTAATTTCTCAGTCCTATGTGTGATTCCACACCATTATTTTTGGCTCTGCAATCATTTCTCTCTATATAAATGCTGCCTGCCTTACATGCTAATGCCTCTTCCAGAGAGCATGGAAGAGCTTTGCTCACAGACAAAAATTTAGATTAAAAATAATAATGATCCTACTTTAGAAGATTCCATTTACTGTTAGCTAGCATGAACCTGCTGATACCTACCAAGTTAAACTAATAATAAAGCTAACAGTAAATCAACTCTTAGCACACGAAAAAAAAAAAATTGTAAATCCCACCAGATGGAATAAACATAAAATGCCTTGATATATTAAACATGCATTCTGAAAGATTGTATCTTCTATGTAACAATTCTTTTAAAGGAAGAAAGAACTAAACCAGCAGAGACCCTTCCTATGAAGAATACAATCAGTAGATCTGAATTGATCTGGTAATGTTCTTTCTTAAATGTGTCTAGCAAAGAGAAAAACAGAAAGTCAAACCCAGAGGAAGGTCAGAAGTAGCCAAGTCAGAAAGGCATTCTTTTACATTTTAGTCATGCTGGTTCTCAACCTTCCATCTGCCAGGAGCATCACATCTTCCAGTGTCACCTGTGTACGTTGTCCCATATGGACCATAAGGTGTGTCTGTGCCTCTGAGAGCACTCACCCCTAAGTGCCTGTCTAGCCTGGAGTACTTTCAAAGTCCCCAAGGAAGCTATTTTCTACTGATAATACCAGGCATCTCAACTATTTTTAAAGGACCACACCATCTAAATCTTACTGGTCCTTATCGAAGCCCCAAATACACTGTACTCTAAAGAAAAATGCTATTGAACTTTTGTATAAGCCATCAAGAGTAACAAATCTGAGGGAGGAAAAAGCAAAGCCTTTAGACATAGATGAAACTCTCTACTAATGAAACTCTCTACTAAGAATCCAAGAGGTTTCCCTGGTGGCTCAGTGGTAAAGAATCCACCTGCCAAAGCAGGAGACCTGGGTTCAATCCCTGATCTGAGAAGATCCCACATGCCACGGAGCAACTAAGCCCATGCACCACAACTATTGAGCCTTTGTGCTCTAGAGTCCTGGAGCTGCAGCCACTAAGTCCAAAACTTCTGAAGCCTGCAAGCCTAGAGCCTGTGCTCCACAACAAGAGAAGCCACAGCAATGAGAGGCCCACACACTGTAACTAGAGACTAGCCCCGGCTGACACAAGAGAAACCCTGCATGCAGAAATGAAGATCCAGCACAACCAAAAATAAATTTAAAAAGAAAAAGAACAAGAGTCCATTATTACTGACTTGACAAGTTAGAAATGCAAAGCACAAGGACACACCTGAGGCACAGAGATGTTTCATGACATTAGTCACCTGACACCATGAGCAAAAGCAGAAATTACCAAGGGTACTATCACAGGCAGGAATATATTCATTCCTGGCTATTCTCTTCTCTAGGAATGTAAATAATCCATGAGGAATTCCTGAATTCCAGATCACATGGATAAATGATCCGCAAACAAAAACATTAAGCAGGCAAATGTTCACTGGTTCTCTGAGACATTGGCTCCCCTTAGGCTCGTAACCCTAAAAGCAGAAGCAAAGGCCCACAGGAGGCACGATGGCGGCACCACTCACTCAAACCCCCACCCCCCATCCCATTCCGTCCTGGAGAAAATTCCAGAACCAGCATCACACAAAGCTGTATGGAAAGGAACCTCCATAAACACTCCAGATTTCTAATTTTCTATTAGAATTATTAAATCCTCAAACTAGTTAATGAGAAAGACTAAAGAAAATAGGTCTTTGGGTTTACAAATAACTTCAGATCTTAAAGGCAATTTGACACAGTTATATTCTATGCCACATTTCTTTTTTGAAAAAAAGTTTAAGATATAGGCAACAAAAGACCCAGTAATTGGTAACTGTCTCCTTAAAAAGAACCTTACCTTTTGATTCAAAGACAAAGCATATAATAGGTGTCATCTTTTGAACATTGACTGCTTTTTTCCTCAACTATTTGAAAATTGAAGATGGGAGAAATAGCTGTAACTAGTTGAGGTTACAGAATACTACTGAAAATACACTTCCTGTGCAAAATAAAAACCACGACCTGAGAGTAACACGAAAAATACTTTTTTCCTAAACATTTCATGGGAAAGCTTAGGCAAAATAAAAATTAGACCATCCAATCAATGACTCACACTAGGGCATGTGCTTCCTTATGGATCTATGGAGCACGTCAACAGACAGAAGAGGGAGGCAGGCCTGCCATAGGGGGTGTCCAATCACTGGATTGTACGAGGTCAGAATCTGGATTCAAAGACTGTTTAAGAGCAAGAAACTAGATTTCTCTGTTAAGAAAGAAAAAGAAGAGCAAATAAAGAGCTTACCCTTGGCTGCCAGTTCTCATACTGCTTCTGTAAATTTGCACCAATGGTTTCCAGAGCTTTCTGAGGACCCATCGACAGAGGATCTGGGAGAGCAATGAGAAGGAGAAAATTTTTTATTTGTTCATTTCCTCCTTGCTAAACATCTCTTTCAGAGTTTCCTCTTAGACAATTCACTTCAAAGTCACCTTTGACTAAAGACAACACAACAGAGCCTGAGGTTTACCTGTGTTTAGCCTGACTTAAAGAACTACTAAGCCTCCTTGGGAGGCTAAGAAACTCACAACTTTCCTAGGGAAAACTGGTTTTATTAACATCACTGGTCCCATGATTGTTTCCTTTCATCCACGTTTGTCATTTTAGCACCTATGGTTCTCTAGATGAGGGTGAAAGAGGAATGTAAAAATAGCCAGCTTAAAACTCAACATTCAAAAAACTAAGATCATGGTATCCAGTCCTATCACTTCATGGCATATAGAAGGGGAAAAGGTAGAAGCAGTGACAGATTATTTTCTTGGGCTTCAAAATGACTGAGGACAGTGACTGCAGTCATGAAATTAAAAGACGCTTCCTCCTTGGAAGGAAAGCAATGACAAACCTAGGCAGTGTGTTAAAAAGCAGAGATATACTTGCCAACAAAGGTCCATCTAGTCAAAGCCATGGTTTTTCCACTAGTCATGTACAGATGTGAGAGTTGGACCATAAAGAAGGCTGAGAGCTGAAGAATTGATGCTTTCAAATTGTGGTGCTAGAAAAGACCTTGGACTGCAAGGTGATCAAACCAGTCAGTCCTAAAGGAAATTAATCCTGAATATTCATTGGAAGGACTGATTCTGAAGTTCCAATACTCTGGCCACCTGATGCGAAGAATGACTCACTGGAAAAGACCCTGGTGCTGGGAAAGCTTGAAGGACAAAGGAGGAGATGGCACAGGATTAGATGGTTAGGTAATATCACTGACTCAATGGACAATCTAAGCAAACCCCAAGAGAGAGTGAAGGACAGGGAGGCCTGGTGTGCTGCATCCATAGGGTCAACAAAGAGTTCAGACTTAGTGACTGAACAACAATAACAAAACTGTGTAAGAATGCAAAAGGAAGCAGAAAACAGTTTCAACAAATAGAAGCCATCAAATAGATGCTCATGTCCTGTGTGTGAAGACCAACAGAGTAACTGCCAGAGATGGTCTGAAAGCCTCTAACTCCTGTACCCTCACTTCCACACAGTGACCTTGTGGTCAGCATTCTGGCCACAGCTAATCTGTGGCTAAGAGAACAGAAATGGCTTCCTCTGTAAACAGATAAAGGCCTGTCCAGGAGTCACACTGATCAGGGGCAGCTCTTAGCCACATCGCTAAAGAATCAGGACAAAGACAAACGGAGGGAGGGAGTTCCAAAGGCCCACGGTGGGGGAAGGATGAAACCTACACCTTGTCCTCAGACTTCAGCCTCTGGAAAGCCCCGGCCCCCACCTGCCCGCTTCCTCCCTTGGCTGCTCCCAGGAAGGGCATGTCAAAAGCGTGTGGGAGCTGGAGAGAGCCGCACCATGCTTCTCCATGCACCTCACCAATGGCCCTCATCAGCAGTAGCAGCCCGACAGCAGCACCCACTCTTCTTCCCCCAGTCTTGGATCAAAATACGGCCACCTGAGGGAAGAGCAGGGACAACTACAGTAGTCCATCAGGCTACGATCAACAAAGTGAGGCTGTCACATCCAAACCACAGGGGTCCCTGTGGTCAATTAGTTTATGGTTTCCTCCCAATAATATGACAGGGAATGGGAGGGGGAAGGGGAAGAGAGGGAAAGGATGAGGACAACTGAAATGGTGCATTTAATACGACATTTACTAAAATAAACAACTTAAGTAAACTAAAACAAAATCCCAGGTGGATACTGCTGACAATTTTATCAATCTGACATGGGGTAAAGTAAATTTAAAATTGTAGTTCTATCTGAACAAAACACTTCTCTTCTAATGCCTTCACAGGTTTCTACTTAATGAATGAAGGGTTAGTGAGTGAGTAGGTGGGTGGGTGGGTAGGTGGATAAATGGAAGGAAGGAAAACTAGATGGTAATTGGTGTTTGTATAAAATTTTAGCTCTTCACAAATCTTGCCTGCAAGCTTTTCAGCATAACCCTCTGTATTTCATGATGCTTAGAACTTGACAATGACATGGACTTAGTCCAACCTACCTCATAACAAAGAAGAGAAAGCTGAAACTTAAAGTGGTCAGACAACCTGGTCCAAGGTCACAAAGATTCTTGGTGGTGCTGGCATTCAGCCAATGCAAGAAGTGGGAGTCTTTTATTTAAACCCCCCATCTTCTTTACATTTACACAACCTGACTACCACGTCCTACCCAATTTTCCTTCAAAAGAGCCTGCACTCCATCACTATGACTACACTGGTCATTATATGATGGTCACCACCACCATCAACTATGGTGGTGTTGGTCCCACCAGCAGCATCTCGTGTTGACACTATGGAGATTCCCTGCTCCCAGTCAGTTCCCAAAGATGCTACGGGGGCAGAGGGCAGAGGCCAGGAAGCACAGCAGGGCTCACTGACCTGTCTCCTCTCAACCCACCTGGAGACCAACCAGCACAATGAGTCCTTCTAAAATACCGCTTCTATGATGTCACTCCCCACAAAAGGCCTACGGTGCTTCCTGAATGCTCCCACTTAGATAACATGCAAAATCAGCAGAGCTAACAGACACTGTCAAAACAGTGGAGGCTTGGGGCGGAGGTGACTAGAAGGTGACAAGAGACAAGATGGGCTTCTGGGCCACTGATAATACTGTTTCTTGATCTGGGTCTGCTCAGCTTGGGAAAAGTTATCAACTATACACTTGGATCAGTGTACCCTCCTATACATATGCTATGCACAGATGCTCAGTCATGCCGACTCTTTGGGACCCAATGGACTATAGCCCTCCAGGTTTCTCTGTCCCAGGGATTTCCCAGCAAGAATACTAGAATAGGGTGCCATTCCCTTCTCCAGAGGATCTTCCTGACCAAAGGATTGAACCCACATCTCTTACATTTCCTGCACTGGCAGGTGGATTTTTTTTTTTACCAGTAGCACCATCTGGGAACCCCACATATGCTATACTTTAACACAAATTAAAAATTTAAAAACATGCAGAACTCACTGCTCAAGAAACATCTGTACTTCTCCATAGCTTGTATTTAGTGGACATTTCCTAAGTATTTCTTCACTGAAATATGAACAGGGTTTAAACCAAAAGTCCGTAAGAGTAAGAGGCCTAGGCGCAGGCACAGGGTGCACCCAGCATCCAGCAGCAAGGCCCAGACAAGCCCAGCAAGCACTCCCAGGGCTGCGCCCACAACCAGCCCCTTCTCCTCCCAGGGCTCACTCTCACCTCCCCGTGCAGCCCCCACCCCCCGATATGGCCTGTTCCAACTCCACCATGTCTGCTGAGTTCAAGGGGCCTGTCTTCCTTGTGCTGGTCTTGTCTAAAACTAAATCCTAAGAAGCATGACTACATTTCTATATATACCTCTGCACTTAACAGGTAGGTCTGCACTTAACATCTGTTGACCAACTCAACTACCTGTCAAGTCCGAGTCTGATACAAGGATCAGACAACAGGCTGTGAAAAGACCTGCAAAACCAAGAGCCGCAAGCAGAGGCTTCCTGCTACTGTTTTTAGCTCATCGACACAGGCCTCTTCATATCCATGTGGGGAGAGAAGAAAATGCTTTTCTCTAAGAAGAAACACAAAGCAAAAGGCCTCCCAAATATTTTCTTAGGAGAACAGAATTCCCAAGCATCTAATCAACTCACAGCCATCTTACCTCTGAAACACGGCTACTGTTAGCTAGATGTAAAAGACATCAAGGCTAAATGACGCTCCCTCCCCTTCAGCACTCAGCTCATCTACACTCTGCTTTCAAACACTGATCCTCTCAGGTACAGGAGAGCTGTTCTTTAGCGGGATTGTTTTTAGTTTAATGTGGGGCCATAAAACAAAACAGCCTCTCCCCTGCTTCCCTGAGTGTCGCCTCCATGAAATAAAACAGCATCTTATTGTCTAGAGGAACAGAGGGGCGGTAGCCATGTAGGCACACTCATTCCTGCTGGGCTACCCGGAGGCTTATGCACCTTTCCCCCTCTCTCGCTGGAGCTGGAATCTGGGTCTTGGCTGTGCAGCAGTCCAGCAGGGAGGGCGGGCCATCACTGCTGGGTAGCACAGTGCATCTTCTACTTGCTTATTCTGGCACCACAGGAAAACCTAAAGGGCCACTTCAGGGACACTCAGGTACATCCTCCGAGCCTCTGGAAGTAGGGCTCTCCCCAACATGTGTGGAGACTGTAGGCACAGAGGTACACAAAAAGGGACTGGAAAGTAAGAATCTGCCTATTTCTCAAGTTCCCAAACCCCTTATCCCTACAATCAGGGCAGTTTCGATCAGCAGTCTCGCCAGTTTGATGTGTGTCTGCAGCCATAAAGCAATGAACTCGTAATCCCCACCCAGCCCCATGCACAGAAGCATGGTTCTTTCCCCCATCTTTGGGGCGAGCACACAGAAGAGGCAGGGCGGTACAGATGTGGGAACAGCTCAGGTTCCTACCTAGCACCCTGGCCTGTTGGGTGCAGTGGGGAGGTGAGTGCAGGCCCCTGGTAGCTGCTCCTGGCTGTGAACAATCCCCAAGTTGAGCCCTGTTCATGCCCCAGTTAATCACCCTCCAGCCAAGAAGTGGGTGCCATTATCAGCTCCGTTTTGCAAAGAAAACTAAGACCCCAAATGGTTAAGTGACTGCTTGAGTGAAATAGCTGGAATGAATAAGCTGGGGTCATGATGAGTGCAAAACCTTTTGATTTCTGGTGACGGAGCACAAAATGCTAAGACCAAGTATAAAACATCGACTGGCTGCCTTCTAAACGGGAACATCTTTTTAGATTATTAGAAGGTACCAAGCCCTGCAGGGGGTCTTCCTCAGGACTCCTTTCCCAGCCATGACATGCTCCAGGCATACCATCCTGAAAAAGGCAGAACCAACTTGTCATCAAGCTTGGATCTCCCTGCCTCACCAGCCAAACCATGAGTTCAAGTCGAATAAATTGGAAGTCTGATGATGAAGGAAACATTAACACAGACAAAGCACCTCTTCCCCCAAAATGCTTATTAACTACAAAAGGGAAGGGGGGAATCTTACAGCTGAAGTTCAGGTACCAACTTAATCAAATGATAAGAGAGCTACATACCCAGCAATGAGATAAATTAAAGTCATGTGCCACCTGATAGGATCCACAGGGGAAGGTGGATCTCTTCCATGATACTCCTGCCAAAGAGGCATAAACAAAATGTAATCCCAAGGAACCATTGGGGACATTCTGCTAAACAGAGAGCCTGTGACCTTCTAAGTGTCAAGGTCATGAAGGTTAAGGAAAGACTGAAGCCTGTTCCAGGTTGGATGAAACTAAATTAGGGACAATGTGTGAAGCAGGAAAGAGTCTCTGTGCCGTAAAGGACCTTATGGGGACAGCGGCAACCCTGAAAATGCAACCCAAGTCTTACCCGGTAGTGGGACATCCGTGTTAATCCCCTGTCTGTGAGGACCAGGTTGTCATTATAAAAGAGAAACTCTTGTATGTAGCAATCATACATTAATAGGTTTCGAAGTGATGGAGCATCATTTCAGCAGCTTGCTTTCAAATGAATGAGGAAAAAAAATGCTTAGAGCTCCACATGCAACTTCTGAAAATGTTTTTTCAAAATAAAAATTAACATATAGGCTGCTAGACATCATTACAAGTTTGCTGAGTCAAATCCCTAAGACTTTCCCCCTCCCTTATCCCATATTGTTGAAATCACCATCATAAGGACTCTCTTTTTAATAAAAGCCAAATGAAAAATTTTTAACTCACAAAAGGCAATATGCCCTGCTGAATTCAAAATCTATTGAAATGATTACAAAGTAGACTGCATATCTGAACCTCAGAAAATTTGGACTATAACATGAAAAAATCTATTTGCTGGATTTCACATCAAGAAGAAAGTAGGGGATTCTCTGCATTTTTATTAACACTGTCCCATAAATACTGATCAAAGAGACTATGTGAGATGTGAGGGAGGGTTCTTTGATTTCTCTTTGGGGGCAGGAATGCAGAAGGCAAAGCATCCCTAGAGAATCTAATGAAAACCAAAGCCCCTTAGCCCGGAAGGTGCACTTCTCTACTCAGACACCATCACCCACACAATCCCCAGGACTGTACACTGGGATCTGGGCTGAGAAGTCTTATGTTAAAAAACCTAACAGAAGAGTAGTAATAGAGAGAGGAAATAGAAAACAGCTGATTAAATTCAGCTTTGACAAGGGGTAAATGAAGTGGAAACAGTCAGTGGTGGCTAATAAGAAGTCAATTTCAATCGGCACAGTCACCAAGGGATGGCAGAGAGCCAAGAAAGCATCTAAGGAAACTGGCCACAGGAAACAGCTACTGTCACTGGGTGGGAGGACAAGGGGCCTGTGCTGCAGGCAGGAGGCTGTGAAATAAAGGCTGTCATCCTAAGATACCCCCAAATAGTGAAATAGGTAAGTAAAGTGGAGAAAAAAAAAAACTTTTTTCCAAATTCAGATTATAACAATTTGTAATTTTTACTGTTTAAAGCAGATAAAGGGAATTTCTGCTTTTGCTTAGACTAGAGAAAGCTGCAGAGAGGTGGGATATGGATTGCCCCAATCCTACCAACAAGAGAAAGCTGAAAATTCAATGATGGACACAAAGGAAATTCATACTGTGATGGCTTCACTGGTAAATTATACCAAAATTTACAGAAGAAATAATACCCTACTCAATACAAACTCTTCCTTGAAACAGGAAAGATGGGAATACTTCTCAACTTGTTTAATGAGACCAGCATTATTTTGCTACCAAAATGAGACAAATACGTTGCAAAATGAGAAAACTATAGACCAACAACCCTCATAAGCAGATATGTATGATTCCTTAATAGAATATTAGCAGTCAAATCCAGGAACATATGAAAAAGATAAAACAAGTGAAGCTTATGCCAGAAATTCAAGGTTGGATCAACAAGATCAATCCATATAATTCACCACATCAACAGACTAAAAAAGTAAAGTCAGGTTATTATCTCATTAGATGTTGAGAAAGCATTTGATAAGATTCAACATTGATTCCTGACAGAAACTATCAGCAAACTAAGAATAGAAGTGAACTTCTTAACTTAGAAAAGACATCAGAAAAAAACTTTGGCTAGTGTCCTGTCAGTGGTGGGAGCCTAAAGCTTTCTCCCCAATGTTTTCTCTCCAGAAACAAGTGAAGATTGTGCTGCACCATTTCTAGTCAACAATGTGCTAAGATGCTCTGGGAGGATGATGAGAACTTCGCCTCCTCCTGGAAGGAGGTAGGTGGGACTCCGTGTTATACAACTGAGGCACCTGCATGCAGGTATCAGTGCTTCAGGGTTTTTTGGTTTGTTTGTTTGTTTTTTAAGTGTATATAACTAGTACTAAGGTACCATATGCAGGGCAAATTTAAAGGAGAAAATTATATAATCCAATAGTCATCATTTAATCAATTTTTCCTGAGACACTCTCTCCACTGCAAATGGTAAGTGAATGTATTAAAGGTTATATAACTGCAAGATGAAATAAAATCTTCAGATTTACACAAACCAATCACATGCCTGCAGTGGACCAAGACAGTGGAGGCAGGCCCTGCCAAGCCAAGAACCCCACGCAGTGACCCCCCTGCAACAGGTGGTAAGGGAGGGACCTGCACTTACCAATCCAGCATTCCAAACGTGCACAAGGGGTGGTCTTGACCACATCTGGAGGGTCCACACCGACATTCAGGCACAAAACTAAGGCAACGCTGACAGTCTTCATCTGGAAACACAACAGAAAAAACAAATATTTCAATATGAAATTCACTGATGAGTTTTCCAGTTGTTAAAATGTTCCCAAACATACACAGCCGTCTGCATTCCCAGCCAGCCTTCAGTCGTCTGTCACCTGTGCCCCTCTTCAGGTATTTCACAATTAAGACAGGGTTTGAGTCAAGCAGGCAGATGAAGACAGGTACATGGCAGGAGAAGCTATCTTTTCTCAGGCTTTCTTAAGATATACTTCAAAAACAATTATTTGATCAAAAGATGTAAATATTTTAAGACACTTGATACATTGTGCCAAACCACTTCACAAAAACTCTTGCACAAATTTACACTCTGACCAGTTTATTGCTATTCTTATTATTTAAAATTGTTAATTATTTAATGAGAGGAAAAAAGTATCATACTGATTTAGTTTGCATTCTTTAGTATTAATAAGACTGAATTGTTTTCCCAAATATTTGTATCCTTTATCTTTTGTGGATCTTCTACTCATGTTTATACTATCATTTTTGTTTACTAACATTAGTGATCTTTGCTGATTGATTTTCACAGACTCTTTACATATTAAAGATGGCGTCCACATTGTTGGTTATAAATGTTTTCCTAGTCTAGTGTTTGCCATTGGATTCCTTCCTCTTTCTTGACATACTACAGCCCTGGGCCCATCAGCTGATACACCTTCCTCCACACCTGCTCCTGCTCGAGTCCAGGGTCTCCGTGTTAGGAAAGGTCAGCCCCATCTACCCAGCTGCTCAAGCCAGAAATCTGGACTTATCCTTCATTAGTTCACTTGTTCAACAACTTGTCCAACCCACCAGGTGCAGTTTTTAGAAACTGAGGACACATTAGTAAATCAAAGAAATAAAAATCCTGGGGCTTCCCTGGTGGTCCAATGGTTAAGACTCCATGCTTCCATTGCAGGGGGCCTGGGTTCCATCCCTGGTTGAGGAACGAAGATCCCATGTGCCACAGGGCATGGTCCAAAAAAAAGAAAAATTCCTGCCAGGAGTGGGGAGGCTGTCATTTCAAATAGGGTGGCCACGAGGAAGACCACTTGAGCCTCTCCTCCCTCCACTTGGGTCCTGAGCGCCAATGTCCACTGTGACTACCCATCTAGCATGTTCAGCCTGCTCCTAAATGTCTCAGAGTCTGTCAACTTCACTATCCCGACTCCAAGCCACCTCCACGTCCAACCTGTGCTCCACCACTTTCCTAGGACCCCCTCTCCTGTCTCCCCCAATCCAGGCTTTCAAACACATCAGTGCACTGCCCTGTTTTCAGTCAGTCCCCAAAACCTTCAAGATTTACTATGAACTGCTCCACATGCTATTCAAGCCTTGTAAGCTTCAGCTCCTGCCAAACTCCCCACTAGTGTCAGGTCTCACCCTCAGTCACCTGGCATGACCTCTGGGTCTTCAAACACATGACCCTTCTGTCAGGGCTCCTTGCCTGGTCTCACCAGCTCAGGCTCTCTCAGGTTCAAACTTCCATTCCTTGCGGAGGCCTTCCCAGATCTCGTCAGGGCAGACCCACCCACTCAATGCCACCCCTGCATCTGTGCCTTTCTCTTGGCAGAGCCAGGCTGGTCCACATTCCTCTGTGCACCTGCAGCTCCTCCAAGGTCAGAGCTGACACATGGGAGCAAGATACCTGACCCAGTGATCATCTGCTGAGTGAGTGACTATAGGGATTTTCCTCTGATATTTTCATTTGCTCCATACTTCACACTTTTAATCCAGCTGGATGTTATTTTGGTATATGGTACCAGGTGAGGATGAGATGGTTAGATAGTATCACCAACTGAAAGGATATGAATTTGAGCAAACTCTAGAAGATAGTGAACGACAGAGGAGCCTGGCATGCTGCAGCCCATGGGGTCACAAAGAGTTGGACAGAACTTAGCGACTGAACAACAATACAACCAAGTGATGATTAATTTTTTCTCAAAGAACTACCCAATGATGCCAATTCCCCCTGTTAAAAAACTTACTCAAACTCACAGGTTTGTAGTAAGCATATATTCCACATAGACCAAATTCTATTTCTGGGTCATACCTCACTGACTTAAATAATTTATCCTCACAACATTTCACAGTGTTGGGAAACCCAGTTTTCTTCCTCACAATTTTTTTTAAACTTTTACTCAGTTCTATTTATATTCATCTATTTTTTCTCAAATTAATTGCTAGTCAATTTCTTAATCCCATGGAGATTTTGGTTAAAGTTGTTTAACCAAACTGTTTATTGATAACACGAAGTATTTTAAATTGTATTTTCTGATCGAACAATTTCACACATAAGGATCTGTCATAAGAAATACAAAATATAATGAGAGAATCTTCTACGTGTAATGATTTTCTTCACAGCATTTCTTATCATGGAAAACAAGTGGGAATGACCTAAATTTCAGGCAAATGAAGGAATGTTTAAGCACACCATTATGTACTCTTAACAGAATGACACTTAAATTCTTAAAATGTTAAAGGAATAAAAATGGATTCAAAATACAAAGACATTACATTTAACATATAAACCAAACTTGGCAAGACATAACATGATATTCTATTTTTCCATACAGGACTACAATTTATTCAAATTTCAAGCTTCCCCAAGTCTTGTTCTTTTTTTTTTTTGCGGCGGTGGGGTGGGGGCTGGGAGGAGGCGGGGTGGTGCACATGCTATATAGCATGTGAGCTCTTAGTCTCCCAGCCAGAGACTGAACCCGTGCCTCCTGCATTGGAAGTATGGAGTCCCAACCACTGGACCTTCTGTTCATTTCTTTTAAGATTATTTCTGGATTGTTCATGACTATTTGGGAGCAACATGCTACAAATCATGTCTTTTGCCCATAGTAGTTTCTTACTGACTGCTGAATTGTCAGAATAATGTTTAAGTCACTACTAAATTCTTAAACGTAACTGCTTTTAGGTGACTCTCTCCAAGTTTTGTTAGCATACAAATATACTGTCTGTGAATAAGGATGAGTCTAGCTCATTCTTTTTAATAGATCACTCTTCTTTTTCTTTATTAGGTCTCACGGCATTACACAAATCTTCCAAAATCGTATTACTAATAATTACAAAATGACGACAGTGGTGATCTTTGCACTTGGTTTTAATAAAATTGTCATAAATGTTTCATCATTAAGAATGATGATGGTTACTGATTTGATATAGTCTTTATTACATCATGAAAATATTCCTGTTGAAAACAGAATTTAAAGTTATATGAGGAAAAAAGGAAGTATTTTTGTCTTTCCTCTCCCAACACTTAAAAAAAAAGCATTTATTAATAATAATCTGTCTTTAAAGTAACTGCAACCCTGGGTCCAAAGACATATCAAATAGAGGAATAGTATCTTCCAGAGACACAGACAAGAATCTTCTCATTATGAACCATAAGAAACAAATTTTGGCTCCTTGACCTAACGTTAAGGGAAAATGTTGAAAAATAATCAGAGAAAAATGTTGAAAAATAATCAGAGAATAACAAAAATTTTATTTGTTAGTCATTTTCCAGTATTTAATTGATCAGTATCAACAATTCCATACAGACAATTAATTGTTTTATAGTAAACTAAATCTTTGTGTATAAGTTGCTTAAAACTAGAAGCTTCTGGGAACATTTCTGTGGTCTTCCTATGGCCCTGGTGAATAAAACTCCTAGCACCTGTCCTTCGCCATACTTAAATCAAGGGCATTTTTTCTGTGCTCTATAATGGGGAACTCTGAGGTCTCCATGAGGCGTTGGTTAAACCCTGGAGCAAGTTTTAAGTTGCTTCCTAAGAAAAATGTTGCTTTCCTTATAGTCCTCTGAGGGCCCTCTGGGCACCAGAAGAGCCTTCCATGGACAAAACACCCCACATGGATCAGGGTCTCTGCTCAGACTGTGCGCCGCCGCAATTGTGTGTTTTGTCCTCAATCGCAGAGAGCCTACTCTTAGATCCTTCACCTCTTACAAAGCCCAGGTGAAGGACACTACACTCAGGGGTCTGCTCTAAGGCCCACCCCATCCACTGTGCCTCAGCCAACCCCCTGCCTGTTACAGACCCAGGAGAGAGAGGTCGAGTCGGTCTGCTGGGCTGACGAGAGCTCAGGAGCGCCCCACACTACCCCTTTCTGTTACCTCCAGGAGTCAACAGCCAGGTCTCAGGCCCAGCCATTACTGACCATTTCTGAGCAAGAATGGCCTCCACATGCCAACGCTGACTCCCTATCTGGCAGGTGCTATGCAGTCACCAAAAGCCCATGAAGGTGGTTGTGCCCCCACCTTAAGGAGGCATGGAGGGAGTAAGGAATTGGGAGAGAGGCACCAGGACTAAACCCTGGTCACTGGGATTTCAAAGCCCCATCGCTGGCATATTTGCTTCATCTCTCTGGGGTCAGGGAGGTGGTGCAGGGTGAGGCAGAGCATTTATGTAGCATTCCTGTGATCTCTGGTCATAATCCTATTTCTCCCACCTCATCTGATACTCTAGAAAAATTGCCTTCCCTCCGCCCCTACAATTGTAGTTAATGAACTCAGTTAAATAAATAATTTCTAATTTCATTATAAAAAGTACGACTTCTGAGGCTCTCAAAGTCCTTAGGCAGAACACTAATGGAAGCACAATCATCGCTCTTTACTATCCTGCGAGGCGGCTCGTGGGCCTCCCCTCACCAGGCCTCCGACAAGTGCAGTGTTCATTACTAACCAAACATTACTGACAGCAACAATTTCTCCATTACTGCTTTGAAGGTGAGCAACAGGAGAGCAGGGCCCTCAGAGAGAAAGTGTGAAATTAGCTCCACTCCATAAATGAAGACATGAAAGGAATTAATTTGATTCATCCTGGCTTATACAAAACACACCTACCCTATATCCTGCCTTTTAAGAAAACAAGGGGGAAAGTCTCAAGAGTACATTGATACATGAACTAAAAACATGTATTTGGCCTAACACTTAGCTACCAATTTAATTCCACAATTGGACAGAAGACATTACCAGTAAGTGCCCTCAAGCCAATCAAATATGTCTGAGCTCCCCTGCAAACTATAATGGCATTGGCTTGATTTCAAATGTGGTGGATTTTCAATTCTTAGCTATACCCGAAAGTGTCCTTTTCGTATTTTATTTTCATTTCTATGGTAACCTCATTCCAAAAATTCTAGATTCATGTTTTTTAATAATACAGTTACAGCATTAAGAAAATGTAAGGGCTACCAACTTTAGTGTGCAAAAACTGCATAATTGTACATAAAATAATCATTTTGGACTTTAAAACAGTTCCTCCCCAATGCCATATAATTGAAGATGACAGAGTTATATCTCTAGAGGTTAATTTTGCATTTGAAAAGATCATCATTCTGAGAAGCTCTAAAACACTGGGATCACTAAAAATGTGTGACCTTCGACATGCTGGTTTACTCCAATCTCTCCTGAACAGCTCCCTCACCCTGAAATGATGCCAGTGATCTCTTAGGCCCCAAGACTTCTCTGACCCTAAAATTTTGACTCCAGCATTGGCCTCTCCAGCCGTACCGGAAATATCCCTAAAGGCACGGAGCATGCTGCCTTAGGATTCTAAATTCAACCCAGAGGTCTCAACACTACCTTGGAAGAGGCTTGGCACAAGGGGCACCTGATGCTGTTACAACAGCATGGGCAGTTCCATGTACAATCTTCTGGCATCAGAGTTTGGAAATTCACGATTTTTCTAATTCACAAAAGGATAATGTGGTATATATCCCATATGGCATATAACACACAGAGAAGGATATGGAGTAACATCCTATTCAAAACTATTAAAATTTCCACTGAAATGCACAAATATCCACTATCCAACAACCTCATACCAGCTCACAGCCCAGTTTTGCCTTCAAATGAGTTGTGAAAACATTTTCAATATTCAGAGCTTTTTGGATTTGAGAATTGGAGATGGGGGTCTGTGGACCCAGATCACTGCCCCTACTGAAAGCCTCTGTATACTACTTGTCACCTTGCTGATTAGAAATACATTAATGCCTGTCACCAAAGAATTCAAAACAAAATCACAAAGAATTCCTTTATTCATTTCTTTCTATTCAATTATCTGATAAACCATATATTTTTTAAAAGACAGAGTGGATCAAACCTGAGTAGAAATTCACAGGCTGCTGTGCACAATGACATCCAAGCTGTTATGCAGAATAAAGAAATCATGTAGGTTAAACTGGCCAATCACTGCTTTCTGCTCCCCAAACCAAGAGTCTGACTCACTCCTATTCCTTCTGACATAAACAACTGAGCGTCATGGAGAATAAACAGAAAGCAAGACTAGGGTTTGCCACATATGCCACAACATTCGCTATTCCCCTGTTCGTCTGAGGCAAAGCCACCCAATTCCCAGCAGTGCTCATTAAGATTCAGAGCATCAAGCAAAAACTTTGAGCAGAGCCGAAGCTATACAAATACATAATTTATAAAGAAAGTCAGAAACTAGAACATACAGCAAACAGAGTAGACGCACCACAGGAAGAGTGGGGGGGATCAAGTTACTGAAGAAAAGGAAAAACTGGCTTGCCTCCTAATTCTCATCCCAAAGACTGCTAGAAAGAAATGAACAATAAACCTAGCAAGAAGCACATCAAACAGAATTTTTGCAACCAAGACCCGTAATACAAAACAAGATCCTCAACACCAGCAGCAGCTGTATGAACCTGGGCAATCCTGTTTGTCTGTTCCTTTGTTCATTTCAGTGGGAATTGGAAATGAGGGAGTGGTTCTTTAATGTATGAGCTCAGTTTGTTACCTTGAGCCACAGGCCTAATTTGGGTTTAAACACTCTTTTTTGAGGCCAAATTCTGTTTATAGTTCCCTGTCTAGATTTTCCACTAAATCCACCTTCACTCCTGTAAAATAGCGTAATAAAAAGGGAAGACACAAGAGGTAACTCTTCGACATGGAGAATCAGAAAGTCTCATTCAGAGATGTTGTCTCAGACAGGTGCAGAGTTCTCCCCCTCTCCCCCTCCCACCCCATCCAAATGCTGAGGACACGTGGAGCAAGAGTACTTCTAACACCGGAGACCCTTGGGAAATTTAGATTTCTAAAAACCAAATTAAAGAACTGCATACAAAATAGGTTGATTACAGAGATCATAACTGCTTTAAACAAGCCAAAGAAATCCCTTCTCAAAGGAATACTACACTTGATTCTTTTTGTGATTCCTTCATGAAACAGATGGTCTCCCCTTGGTGCTACCTTTGCAAACCTGGGCATCTGTGATGAGGGTTCTACACCCCACTCTGATCTGAGGAGCCAGTCTACTTGCACTAATGAGCTAAGTGAGAAACCAAAAATGACGTCCTTGCCTTTTCTTGTAAATACCTTTTGGGATGAAACTTAAGTGTTTACACACCCATACACACACAATTAACTCTTCAGTCTGCTCCCTCATAAAGTGAAAATAAAAATACTTGTCACAGAGGGATAATATGAAGAAGTTGTCTATACTGAAAAATTAACTTTAAATAAGTCGACAATATACAAACAATTCTGTTAAGGCCTCAGGGTCTGACTTGAGGGCACAGGTTAAAGAACACTCTGGATCATGTGCTGGAACATGACACCACCTTTAAAGCACATCTACAGGTTGCACAACTCTGTTGGAAGCCGGCGAACTTTGTAACATGGGCACTAAACATAGATCTCAATAAACTTGTTAGAAAAGATATCTTTTCAAAGAATGTTAAATAGCATGAGATATACCCAAACATAATCTGAGTGCAGAGAGGAGGTATACAACCAGATCCGTAATTCTTATTCCAAATATGCAAGTACACGTATGCTTAAGACACAGAGTTAAAAAACAAGATGTCACAAGTAGTTCTGATCTCTGGGGAGTGGAAAGTGTGGATGATTCCTCTTTTTCTCTTTCTACCTGGCCCTGCTGTGTGTGTATTTTCAAACTTTCTACCATGAACATATGTCATTTACATAAGCAAATGGAAAGGTTATAAAAATTATTTTATCACAATAGTCAAGGAGTTTTTGCATGTGTGCATAGACGTATATATCATCTTTATTGTGTCCTGAAAATAAAGAGAGTAGCTTGTTCGGTTAGCTGAAGCTTAGACTAGTATCCAAGGCAACGAGTGGGCCAGGATCGTGTGAGGAAATGCAATGTGGGTGATTCCCAGGAAACCTACAGGGACAGCACTATGCCAACCAAACTGAACATGGCCTCATACTCAACAACACACCTGGTCTTGGCAAAGCAGGGAAAGCAATGGCTCTAGTCCATGTCTTCTCCACGCCTTCCCAGGTTAGGATACAAGGTAAGGCCCACTGCTAAAACTGCTTTCCCGGGAAAAACAAGATTTTCCAGTTCAATAAATGGATTGATTTCAACACTGTTTGGAGGTTTGTGTCATTTGATAAAACACTGAACCACTGCTTTACCACTCCTAACGTAAATTACAATTAGAAGCAGCAGCAGCAGCAGCATGGGACTGAGTCATTCATTCAGGACTAATTTTTCATCCCCTCTTCATTATCCAGCATATGTTATCCACAGTACAGACTTCATAAAAACAATTTCAAGGCAAACCAAAGCACACAGAGCTCCCATGCTGGCTGAAAAAAATACACCCGAGGTGGTTGGAACACCTTGATAACAGGCATTTCACCACTGAAAGGCTGAAGATGCTACTACATGTGGCTGTTTTCTTCTAGCCCCATTCAGCCTCTTGGTTGGGCCAACATATGATATGAAGTCGTTCTCAAAGGTCCCACATCTCCAAACAGAGGGTAGTGCAGATTCTGCTAATGGAGACCTTGAAGAGCATCAGCGTCAGGAACTGGCAAGCAGGCCCCACTAAGCCATCAAGGCAGAAGTGTGGCTAAACAGATGTTTTTCAGGAAGACTAACTCATGACAACGGCTAACATTTACTTGGGAAGGAAGAGGTTGAAGGAGGAAATTAGCCAGGAAACTGCTACAGAGAAACAAGAAGACGTGTACCGGGTACATGCGAGGAGAGTGGGAAAGAAAGAAACCTCTATTTCAAAGAGAATAGGGGATAGCATGTGCTGCTAAGTGGGTGTCAGAGACGAAAGGCACAAGGAAATCAAAGGTCCTGCATGGCTGCAACTCTATTAATAAGCCGTCATTTAAAAGCACCCACGGGAAACCACGTGGTAGACATCTACCATCTGACTCCCCATAACCTTCTTAACACTTTCTATACGTCTTGATAACCTCCTATGTTGTGGGCCCCACCTTCCCAAAGTAGAAAGTAAAAACAATAGTCTCAGACTCTCTTGCAGCTAAGGGGCCAGCATGTGGCCTGGGCTCCTCCAGACAGATACACCTGCCTGAGAACCAGGTTCTGTATCCAGTAATGCCAAGCTATCGCTCCACAGGGAACTCTGTGGCTGAGGCACCTGGCTCTGGAGGGTGGCAGCCAGTCAGTTCTTGGGTTCATCCCACTGTACCAGTGGTTCAGCAGCTACAGAAGCCCCCTTGGGGGTCTTCATAACCTCAGGGTCTGGCCCTGGGTCTCCCCAGGGATCTTCAACACATTTCTTTTCTGCTTAACCTCACAGCATGCACTCCAATGCCTATAACTAAGAATCCGTAAGGCTCTTTAGGGGTGAAAACATTCAGAGGGCACAAACATCATTGGATTTAACTATATGGGCATCTTATACTAATCACTGCTAGAATCAAGATTGCCAGGAGAAGTATCAATAACCTGGTGAAAGTGAAACAGGGGACTGAAAAAGTTGGCTTAAAACTCAACATTCAGAAAACTAAGATCATGGCATCTGGTCCCATCACTACATGGCAAATAGATGGGGAAACAATGAAAACAGTGACAGACTTTATTTTGGGGGGCTCCAAAATCACTGCAGATGGTGACTACAGCTACGAAATTAAAAGATGCTTGCTCCTTGGAAGAAAAGCTATGACCAACCTAGACAGCATATTAAAAAGCAGAGATGTTACTTTGCCAACAAAGGTCCATCTAGTCAAAGCTGTGGTTTTTCCAGTAGTCATGTATGGATATAAGAGTTGGACTATAAAGAAAACTGAGCGCTGAAGAATTGATGCTTTTGAACTGCGGAGTCCCTTGGACAGCAAGGAGATCCAACCAGTCCATCCTAAAGGATACTAGTCCTGAATATTCATTGGAAGGACTGATGCTGAAGCTGAAACTCCAATACTCTGGCCGCCTGATGTGAAGAACTGACTCATTGGAAAAGACCCTGATGCTGGGAAAGATTGAAGGCGGGAGGAGAAGATGACAGAGAATGAGATAGTTGGATGGCATCACTGACTCAATGGACATGAGTTTGAGTAAACTCTGGGAGTTGGTGATGGACAGGGAAGCCTGGTGTGCTGCAGTCCATGGGGTTGCAGAGAGTTGGACACGACTGAGCAACTGAACTGAACTGAACTGATACTAATTACCAACCTGGACATCATCAAACCAGGGAACTAAAGACACAATTTTGCCAAGGTGCTGTTATCCCAACAAGTGGCACTTTTGGCTCCAGTCTGACACAGACTAGTTGTGTCTAAGGAAGGGAAAAAGGAAGTGAAAGGTAAGAGCTGAATCATCACTGAACCATCACCACCAAGAATCTTCCTGAGTCCTAAACACACTCAATCTGAAGGCACCAAAAGTTGTATCTTAACCTCACAGTAATTTAGATCTAAAACTGGGTTCTTGAAACTCCTTTCCCTTTGATTATAAAAATGGAGCCCACTAAGTTCTCAGCACAGCACTCCCTTGCCTGCCCGCCCTGTATCTCTTACAAGTGTCCTATCCTAATAAACTCTTCCCTTATCTTTCATCCTGCCTCTTGCTGAATTCTTTCTGCACCAAAACAGAACCTCTGCTCTACTGAGCCCTGAAATGTGCTCTACGGTTTCAGGACCATGGCCAGGGACACGCACAGCAAAGACTGCACACCTGCCAAGAGATGAGCTTCAGCGTCATCTACAGGAAGGGGGCCCCCGGAGGGTCCCTGGCTCCGAGGAACTGTGGTGATGTTTATGTACTGTGAAATCTGAGTTGCTTTTTGGTCTTTTTAAAAATATACACACACACTTCTATATATTGGAAATAACTATTGGCTCTAAGTGAAAGACGCAAAGGTTTTCACTGTACCTTCTTTCAACTCTTCTACTCGTATGAAAGTTTTTCAGACTAAAAGCCCAGAGGCAATCTACATTGAAAAAATGAAAACTGATCACAAGAATCCAAGCAAAAATATACCCCACGGCTTGAAAGTAGTTTCCAGGTAATAGAAAGCATTTTTGTTTCCAGGAGAGGACGGTTCTGGAAACCATTCTCCCCAGCAGACTGCACACAGAGCTGCCTCACTCTAAAGGTCCACAGAAAAGGCAAGGGGCCCACAACATCCACACAACTTTCTGCCATTTACAGCTTAGCTGACAGGGAGCGCGACAGTAGCCTGAGCCCAACACTAAGCCTGGAGGTAAGAGAACTTCCCAGGTTTCCCTTCAGGAGTGAGTTCTAACTCATCGGGGACGGCAGCACTTCCTGTGGCCTTCTCTTTATCAGTAAGTCTAGACTCTCCCTCAGCTCCTATCACGTGGGTCAAAGGACCACTCAGGAAGCTCTACCTCACATGCCCGCCCTCTCACAGACCAAGCTGCATGAGAATCACAGACACATGGGTGCAATGTGAGAGCATCGCCTCCTGCCCTTCCCCAGGCAGAGGTCCCACACGTGGCACCTCCCCACCAAGCCAGTTCCCTCCCCGCACCAATAGCAGCAGCAGGACACCTCAGTATTCTGTAACTAAATAACTCACAATAGTAAGCAAACACTTGCTCACTTTAACAAGCTAAGGAAACTGACAACAATGGAAACATTCCTCAGTACAAGAACAAAATTCAGTAATGCTTTCCATCTATATCATCATCATGTTGTATAATCAAGCTTCTGCTGCACAAACCAATTCTAGGAAACATTTCATATTTTGCTTAGTTGACTATATAATGAAAATAGTAAAACTGAACAAACATGTGGAAAAGAAGGGAGGAAGGAGAAGGGGGAATAAAAAGAGGGGGTTGGCCAATTCCTGCTGGGAAGTGTCTTCTCCTGCTTGGTGCCCTCACCCTCCTGTCCTCTGACCTCTCCTTGTCATCATCCCTACCTCCCACAGCCCCAAACTTGCTCCACTCGTGTCGCCTCCTATGTGAGTGAAAGGTACTGACGATTACCCAGCTCTAAATCTGGACACTTCACCCCAATCTAATGTCCTCAAATTAATGTCCACACATCCCATCTCCATCCCCTGAATTCAAGCCTCAGCCTGTCTCTCCTCCATGACTCCAATGGCTCCCCTCCAATTCAAGGTCCTCTAATACATCTCCATTTTTAACACCATGGATGCCTTCCATACTGACAGCCTAACTATGCCATCCCATCACCCTGGACAGCACTCCAAGGCCCCAAAGGATCACTCCTTTACATTCATATATGCAGTCAATGCGCTTTCCTGGTGGCTCAGATGGTAAAGAATTCGCCTGTGATGTGGGAAATCTGGGTTGGGAAGATCCCCTGGAGGAGGGCATGGCAACCCACTCTAGTACTCTTGCCTGGAGAATCCCATGGACAGAGGAGCCTGGCAGGCAGGGTCACAGTCCACGGGGTCACAAAGAGTTAGACATGACTGAGCAACCAAGCACAGCACACATGCAGTCAACAACTCCCAAAATATACAACACTCTCTCACATTCTTTGCCTTTTTCCTGCTTGATCACCCTTTGCTTTATTACATGTGCACACATCCATGTGTGCATGCACATACATGCTGCATGCAGATTTAGGAGAAATTTCCATCTCTACACCTAACTAAACTGTTAATATTGATTTTTTTTTTAATGAAAGAAAAAAACTAAGAAAAACAAATAGCAAAAACAAGGAAAAAGAACAAAAAAATACAGACAAGCCCTTCCTAAAAGAAAAAACTCAAAAGGCCAATACACATACCAAAATCTGTGCATCCTCACTATTTCTCAGAGAAATAGTGAGATGCCATTTCACATCATATGACTAAAAAAGACTTTCCAGTCTGACAATACGTATACTCACAAAGTTGTGGATGAAGAGGAGCTCTGGACACTCCTGGATGTGGGAGCATGAACGCACTCCTCCCTGGAGAGGATTCTGGCAACATGATGGAGTGGAAGGGTGTATGTGCCCCACTGTTCTGTTCCATTCTAGCAAATACCTAGACATACACTCACACATGTGCAAACATAGGCACAATAAGGACGTTCGCTGGGCTCCGTCTTGAAAATGAGAAAATTAGAGACAACCTGTCTAACAAGAGGGATTGGAAGCTTGTGCACAGAGTTCTTCACAGGGGACGAATGAAAGATTTGTACTGAGATATCAATGAGGCCACAAATATTACTACGTTTTTTCAAATGAATGCAAAGATTGGAGAAGAGTTTACAGAAGCTATGAAGGTGAAGGGCCGCACAGAGACTCCTCTGACTATAGGATAATGAGTAGCCCACCCATGAAATCACCATGGCGATGTGTCCAGAAGGGACAGACAGCAGATGGGGAAATCTGAATCAAGCACATTAGGAAAGTTTTCCACTTTTCCGGGAAGAACCACTCCACCCCACTCAATGCTAATGAGATGACAACTGGAAATAGAGACTGTACTGTATGCAATGTCTCCTTGGCTTCAATGCCTCTGCTCAAGTAACAAGCTGCCTCACAAGTTTCTGCTTTGCTGTTTGGGTGCCTCAGTCCCAAACTTGGATCCAAGAGTATGAACTATGTTATCACCTTCTTGCAAACTCCTTCCAGTGTCAAACCAAACACCATGTTAAACAAAAGTTAGCATAGGATACAGACCTACTGGACAAACTTGACTATTACACACTGCAGACATCTGAACTGTTACCATGCTACTTGAGTGCCTCTCAAAGGCAGCCACAAAAATCCCCTGGCCAGAAACAAGAACGTTCTTCATGCTCTTATAAGAGCAAATTTTGCTGTGCTTTGAGAATATCTAATGAACCTGTGACATGATGACCCGGTCCCCTGCTGAACCCCACCTTCCCAATTCCACCTCTGCGAGAGCCCATTCAAACAAGAAAAAACATCATCAAAATTCAAATTGCATGGAACTTCTCTCCAAATGCCTTCTACAGAAGAGTTCCTAGATACCAACACCATCAAGGATGAAAGGATAAAAGTTAAAAGCTACACAATCTAAGACATGAGTCAAATAAAATACAAACCTGGGTATCCTTCTCCTCATCACAGAGAAGCACCACAAATGGTCCCATAATTAACCATAAACCTGAGGTGTCACACACAACCCTCAATGACCACAAATGTACTAGCTTATAAGAGGACCCGCAGCTATTAAGGCAAACATTTAAAACAAAAACTTGGAAACTAACAGTGCCTTCTAGCCTTTGAAAAGAGGAAAAAGGGAAGCTGAAGAAGAAAATTTTATAGCAGATATAGCCAAAAAGATAAACTTACTTCTATTTGACATTTTTTTTTAACATTTGCAAAGTAACAATAGGTCAATCCTATATTACTGATTCCAATCCCAACTTGAAAGATGTGAGAATGAGGACATGCCAGGGATAAGCAGATTTCCTGAAAATAAAATGTAAATATGAATAATATGAATGTAAAGAAAATAGCTGCCCCACAGAAACTGCTTCCAGAGGACCCTGGTTTCCAATGTGCATTTCTTTACAACCTCGGAATCCACATTAATAAAACCCTTTCCACCTAAGACAGCATGAACTAACATTCAAACTGATCTGCTCAGCCTTTAGTTTTAAATGGCAATACAATGAAAATGATAAAAACCATAAGTCTTATCAAAACTTAAATTTATAATGGTCCCAAAAAAGTAAATATTATATTTTAGTAAATTTCCTGGCCAAACTCTCCAAAACACTGCATCCCAAAACAACAGGGCAGCTGGTTGATGGCCAGAACCCTCATAAGAAAATTTCAAGTATCTTGGCAATATTACTGAAAACGTCATACCACATACCTTGTAAACAGAGGGAATGCACGACTCATAAAAACGCTTCTAAAAAAAAAAAAAAAAAAACGCTTCTGCCAAGATGGTACAGTCGACCTCACTCAGTAACTGAATACCCTACACAAGATCAGAGCCATCTAACACACTGCAAGCCCTCTCCGTGGAGAATCACAGGTTTTACTGCAAGTTTCCAGACTTCCATGTATTGTGCTTTTGCTTTTTTCCTATCCAATAAAACTAGATGTTTAAGAAGTAAGTGGGGGGTGGGTATAAGGGTCAATTTCTTTTTATACAATCAGAAAATCCATCTGAATCCCGCTGTGACACTGCAGTAGAACCCCAGAACAACCCAGTTAATAAGTTGTAAAAGTTTAAAATCCTAGCATCCTTCCCCTAATCTGAGCAACTTTTAGGCTACAACAACTTCAAAGGCAGAAAAGCTAAGTCCAACTTCTACCATGTTTTATTTAAAGATAAAGATATATATAGATATAGTTTATAAACAGGAGAACAAAGAATCATGATATTGACACTTTGCCAATTCCAATCAAATAATTTTGAAGAAAAAGTCGATGTGCTTTCAAAGGTAGATTTGTGTAGTGTTGAGTGCCTCTCTGTAACACTCAGTCAAACAATCAATTAATCCAGCTGGAAAACAAAGTGAACAGAAAGGATTACCACTGAATTCAGGTGCCAGTCACATATTTTCTTTTTTTGACCCCCAGAAATCAATGGACATGAGTTTGAACAATCTCTGGGAGTTGGTGATGGACAGGGAAGCCTGGCATGCTACAGTCCATGGGGTCGCAAAGAGTCAGAGATGACTGAGCAACTGAACTGAAATGAGTTGCATATTTTCTATCTTTTTCTGAACCCCAGGCACACACAGAGAGGCCATTTACAGAGCTCCTGATGAAGGTCCTCATAACCCCCTAGCTCTAACTTCTGAAATATACATAAGCTAAAATAAAAAAGGGATAGTTGTCACCAGAACAGATGTTACAAGGTTTTATCTCTAAGCACTTCATGGGAAGAAATCCCACTCACCAAATGGCAGTCACCACAGAACCAAGTGCAGGCATTGTTGATTAACGTCGACCATACTTGAGAAACAAAGGAGAGAAGAGCAACCCTGTGATGGATATTTTTAATTAAAACGTTCAGTTTTCAGTAATAGCTAGTTCCCTCTGCTGATTTTTAAAGGCTTTTATTCTTGAGCTGTGCTCCAGCCCTTAGACAAGCTTTTCCACACATAGGGAGGGCACACATGTTCCTGCTTTAGGTGGGAGAAGGGAAATGCTGCAAGCGTTGCTGGTGTCACGTGGCTGAGGTGTATGCTTTGCCCAAATGCAAGCACTTCACGTAAAGCATTATATGGCAACAACAGCAGCACAGAAAGGAGTCTGTCTTTGATGGCTAGAAATGCTGGTGTCAGGTTGAGAATGCTCCCACATTCAAAGAACTGAAAGGCCATTAAACACCATTTTTATTTCTATAAACCAGCAGCTCTCAACCTTTTTGGTCTCAGGACCCCTTTACACTCTTAAAAATTATGGTAGATATCAAAGAACTTTTCTGCCAACTATACCAATATTTATCATGTGATAAGTTAAAATAGGATTTTTTCATTTTTATTAATCATTTAAAATTAACAACTACAAGTCTTTTATGTATTAATATAAACGATATACTTTATTTTTAGAAATCTATCTCACCAAACAAACAAAAAAACTTTAGTGAGAAGTGTTGCAATGTTTTTATTTTTGCAAATTGCTGGTGGCTCAGACCATAAAGCGTCTGCCTACAATGTGGGAGACCTGGGTTTGATCCCTGGGTCGGGAAGGAGAAGGAAATGGCAACCCACTCCAGTACTCTTGCCTGGAAAATCCCATGAACGGAGGATCCTGATAGGCTACAGTTCATGGGGTCGCAAAGAGTGACTTCACTTTCACTTTCACGTCTGACTTAATAGAGAGCAACGGGATTCTCCATCTGCTTTTGCATTCAATCTGTCGCAGTACATTCTTTTGAAGTATACAAAGAAAATCCAACCTCACCTGAGTAGGAAGCTGCATGTATATAGGTAGTCTTCTCAAATAATTGTCAATATTTTTTGATACTACACCAAAACTCAACAAGTGGTAGCTTCTCAAAGGTTATTTGCAATGTAGACTCTGAAGCCACTTTAAAACCCTTTGAGGTAACAGATTACACTAAATTCCAACGTTTTACTTTGTGCTCTAACCCACATGTGATTTTGCAACATCATGAACTGGTCATCTAGAAAAGACTGGGTCACCGAGGGGTGTGGACCTTCCAAATAATGACACAATTCATTCTCCAACATCAAACCATCACGTTCAGTACCATCACAACTGGTCTCATCTGAAAAGGCTTTAGGCAGTGGGAAGCTGTCAAATACACAGTGGCAGATACAAGTTTTTCAACCATCTATACTTTTCAGTCAAAGCTCAAATTTTATCATTGGCTCAGTCGTTTCCCTTGAAGTGACAGCTCACTTTTCATTTTGGAGAAAATTCTTACAGTTGTTCTTTCAAGGAAAAACAGTGGTGGGGGGGGAGGGCGGGGGGACGGGGAACCAGTTCAGCTCACAACTTGACTGCACAAGTACGCTTCATTGAGATAACCACGAATCTCAATATGCAGCAGAAGTGCTTTTGGCATATTGTAAGTGGTCTAAAGGGTCAAGATTTAACAGTCTCTTCCCGCTTCATCTTAATTAAAAGCCACATTATTTTTTACCGCAAGTGTGAGACTAGGAAGAACACAATGTCCAGCCCAGGGTGGTGTGGCTGCCTGACCCACACTCAGACAGCAGCTTTACCTGCCACTCCTGTACCATCTGTGCACATGTCAACACAGAGAAAAGCCACCATGTCTCAGTAATTGACCTTACACAACCTGGAAGGATCATGCAGGACCCCCAGGAGTCTGTGAACACATTTTAAGTACTGTAGTACTGAGTTTGTAGGAATGTGAAAACATACTGCACTGAACCTTCTTTATCACAAGACTTGCAAGAATACTTAAAGTGAATGTTCCGAGAGCTGTTTGCCCCAATAAATCAGGAGATTTAGTGCTCTGTCAGGACACTAAATAATCAAGGAGGAAAATGGAAAGTTACCAAGCTACAGCTTACTAAAATCTATTGGGTCAGAGATGGCAGTAAATGATCTGTCCAATAAAGGTTATTTTACAAACAACTTGCTCCCTTGTGTGATACTGTCCCATCACCTCTCCCACAGTGCACATCCCCAATCTGCCCTCCTCTTGCCATCTTGCCACTACCACCTCAGGGCAAGCCACCAGCAACTCTTACCCACAGACCAGAGCAGCCTGAGTCTCTCCTACCTGTCCCTACAATCCATTCTCCAGTCTCTTAAATAGAAATCAAATGACACTACTCCTCTGATAAAACCCAGAAATGGATCCCTAACACACATAAAGTCAAACTCCTTACCAGGGTCCACCTGCCCCAGCATGACAGTCCAAGCCAATTGCTCTTTAGCCTACCAGCTAACAGCATGTCTAGCCTTCTTTCTATTCCTCTCTTGGGCCACACTCAATTCAGCCTCAGGGCCTTTGAATGGGAAGTAGATGAACCAATCACAGCTAGGGGGACAGGGTAAAGCTACACTGGTGAGGGGAAGGCATAGCCATGAATGCAGATAGAAGAGAAGAAAAGCTGAGAATAAATGAATAAGCATCAATCACAAGAAGCTAGGGGCAAAGTAGATAAACCCAAAGAAAGTAAAAGGAAGGAAATAAAGATCAGATATTGACAAAACAAAAAATACATACAGAAGAAAAGACTGACAGAGACACAAACTGGCTCTCTGAAAAAGACTAACCTCCAGTGCGGTACCTCCTAACCTTCTTATCATCACTGACCCCCTGAAGAGTCTTTCTAAACATTTTTTTCCTGATGGCTCTCCCCATAAAATTCTAATACTGCAGAAATACTGCCTATCTGTCAACAGGAAGCACACCTGGGCTTTATGCATAAAGAGTAAGAATTTTTCTGTCCCCTCTACCAAGAACCAACTTTCCCCCTTGAGGCAGTCCAGCCCCTGTGGAGAATGGATGCTTCTGTGAGACCAAAAGAAATGGCACAAATAACCACTATCAAGAATAAAAGAGCAGCTCTAGAGACATTGACAAGAGGAGGACCTTTTGAACAATTTTATGCTACTAAATTTTTTAACTTTATTAGATAAAAAGTCAAATTCCTAAAAAAATACAACTTTTCAAAACCAAATAAATCATAACAAAAAACATTCACAGAGACGATGCTAGACTCAGATGAACAACTGGAAAGTTCTACAAATACTGCTGAAAGCCAGAGAAGAAATAAATAGAAAACATTCCCAAAGCTCATATTTTTATGCTAGCAAAATCTTGGTATTAAAACCCAACAGACAAAAAATACAAGAAGAAGAATAGAAATAACCTCTCATTGAGAACATAGATAAAAAATCTTAAGCAAACCAAACCCAACATGAGACATGATGTTCAAGTAGGGTTATATCTGAAATGTGAGACAGGTTTCACTATTAAAAACATTGCAGTACATGAGAACAGATTTTGGACATGAGCTGCAGGGAGGAAGGAGGGGGTGAGACGAATGGAGACAGTAGCATGGAAGCATATATACTACCGTGTGTAAAACAGATAGCCAATGGAAATCTGCCATATGACTCAGGAAACTCAAACCAGGGCTCTGTAACAACCTAGAGGGGTGGGAAAGGGTAGGAGGTAGGAGGTTTAAGATGGAGGGGACATATGTACACCTACTTTGCCAACAAAGGTCCATCTGGTCAAGGCTATGGTTTTTTCAGTGGTCATGTATGGTTGTGAGAGTTGGACTGTGAAGAAAGCTGACCGCCGAAAAATTGATGCTTTTGAACTATGGTGTTGGAGAAGACTCTTGAGAGTCCCTTGGACTGCAAGGAGATCCAACCAGTCCATCCTGAAGGAGATCAGTCCTGGGTGTTCATTGGAAGGACTGATGCTGAAGCTGAAACTCCAATACTTTGGCCACCTCATGGGAAGAGTTGAGTCATTGGAAAAGACCCTGATGCTGGGAGGGATTGGGGGCAGGAGGAGAAGGGGACGACAGAGGATGAGATGGCTGGATGGCATCACCGACTCGATGGGCATGAATTTGAGTAAACTCCGGGAGTTTGTGATGGACAGGGAGGCCTGGCGTGCTGCAATTCATGGGTTGCAAAGAGTCGGACACGACTGAGCGACTGAACTGAACTGAACTGATGGTTAATTTATGTTGATGAATGGCAGAAATGAAACCAATATTGTAAAGCAATTATCCTTTTATTAAAAATAAAAAAAACTGTGTGTGTGTTCACACACGCACATGTGTATACAGGAATACATCAACTTTACCATATTAACAAATTAAAAAAGAAGAAAAAGCATATGATCACCTGAATATACGCAAAGAATGCATGTGCATGCTCAACAGATGCAGAACAAGTATTTGAATAAATAGCACTGCAACATATACATTACCAGAGAGCCAGTGGGAGTTTGATGTATGATGCAGGGCACCCAAAGCTGGTGCTCCGTGACAACCTGGAGGGATGGGGTGGAGAGGGAGGTGGGAGGGCGGTTCAGGAGGGAGGGGACACATGTATGCCTAAGGTTGATTCATATTGATGTACGGCAAAAAAATCACAATATTGTAAAGTAATTATCCTCCAATTAAAATTAATAAATTTTTAAAAAAGAAAAAATTTTTTAATTTTAAAATATAATAGCCACTCAATATAAAAACAACTCTTGAACAAGAAAAAAAAATTTCTTAACTTGATCAAGGCAGTCTACAAAAAAGTATAGCAAAAATCATCTTTCACAGCGAAAGACTGAAAGTTCCCCCTCTGAGATAAAAAGCAAGCTAAGAATATCCCCACCCCATTCAACACCAACCCTGGTCGGTGCAGCACAGTTAGAAACAGGAAAGGAAAAGCACACAAAAAGACTGGAACAGAAAAAGAACACGTCTGTCATTAGTTGCAGAAAGACTGATTATGTTTACAGAAATCCAAAAGAATATGTGGATAAATACTCAAATTAATAAAAGCATTTGGCAAGGCTGCTGGATACTAAATCAGTATATAAAATCAACTGCATTCCCACACACCAGAATAAACAACATAATCCTTCTAAGACACCATCAAAATAGCATTTAAAAATTCAAATATCTGAGAATAAGTTCAACAAAGACATGAAGACTTCTACACAAAAATTTAGAAAACTTAAGTTTGAAAGATGTCAGTTCTCTGAAATGATCTATGGACCTACAGATTGATTCAATTAAATCACAACCAAAATCTCGACAGGTATTTTGCCCTCTTGGTGGAACCTGACCCACTGATTCTTAAAACATATATGGGGAAAAAAAAACGTATATGGAAATGGAAAGGGACGAGAAGAGCCAAGACACTCCGGAGGAAGATCAAGAGGAAACTATCTGCATCTCCAGATTACTTCAAGCTTTAGGGATAAGGAAAAGAGTGACACTGTAACATAGAAGACAGGTCCCCAGAACTGCACTGAAAGACCAAAAAAAGATCCAAGCATATTCAGCACTTGATTTATACCAAAGACAGTGCTGCGGGGAGTAACAGTGGTCCTTGGCAATAAAAGGTGCTGGGGCCTTTTCGCATATTCATATGAAACAAAACAAAATAGTACCCCTACCTCACACCAAATGCAAAAAGCAATGGTGAGTAGGCAACAGACAGCTTGAACATGAGAGTCGGACTATAAAGAAAGCTGAGTGCCGAAGAATTGATGCTTTTGAACTGTGGTGTTGAAGAAGACTCTTGAGAGTCCCTTGGACTGCAAGGAGATCCAACCAGTCCATCCTAAAGGAAATCAGCCCTGAATATTCATTGGAAGAACTGATACTGAAGCTGAAACTCTAATACTTTGGCCACCTGATGCAAAGAACTGACTTGGTAGAAAAGACCCTGATGCTAGGAAAGACTGAAGGCGGGAGGAGAAGGGGATGACAGAGGATGAGATGGCTGGATGGCATCACTGACTCGAGGGACATGAGTTTTGGAGTAAGCTCCAGGAGTTGGTAATGGACAGGGAAGCCTGGCGTGTTGCAGTCCATAGGCTTGCAAAGAGTCAGACATGACTGAGCGACTGAACTAAACTGAATAGACAGTTTGATTATATAATTTACCCTCCAACCTGGACACTTTATTATAGAGTGAAAAAGGATGCTATGAATAATTATTCTAAGACAGCAGGTACTAACCAGAAGTGCCCTCAGCACACTGGGACTTAAGGTCATCCTAGTTACAGACCTAAACATAAACAGCAAAATTATAAAGCTTTTAGGATACATTAGAGGACAGAGTCTTGACCACAGGAAGACTTTAACAGAAGCATAAACCACAGGGAAAACATTTATACATTCAACTACAATATAATTACTTCTGTTTACCAAAGAGGTTCATAGAAAGATGGAAAAATCATCACAGAGTAGGAAATGTGCCACATATCAAACAAATTTTAGAAGGACTTAATCTAGAACATGCAAAGAACTCCCACAAATCAATACAAAACAACCAACAGAAAAATGCGCAAAACTCTGGATAGGCATTTCAGGCAACAGGCTAGCCTAAATGACCTGTTAGACAAAAAGGTACTCAATTTCATTAGTTACAAAAGTAGCGCAAATTACATTTAATTTTATTGAAATATAGTTGATTTACAATGTCATGTTTAATTTCTGCTATACAGGAAAGTGACTTAGTTATATGTTCTTTTTCATATTCTCTTCCATTATGGTTTATCACAGGATATTGAATACAGTTCCCTGAGCTATACAGTAGGAACTTGTTGTTTATCCATCCTACATATAATAGTTTGCATCTGCTAATCCTAAACTCCCAACCCTTCCCTCTTCTATGCCTTGGCAGCCACAAGTCTGTTTTCTATATTTGTGAGTCTGTTTTTATTTCATAGATTTGTTCATTTGTGTTCTATTTTAGATTTCACATATAAATGATATAAGGTATGTCTTTCTCTTTCTGACTTTGCTTTAGTATGATAATCTCCAGGTCCAGCCATGTTGCTACAAATGGCATTATTTCATTCTCTCCATGGCAGAGTAGTATTTCTGTGTGTGTGTGTGTGTGCGTGCATGCACACACACATCATATTTTCTTTGTCTGTTCTTCTGTTAATAGACATTTAGGTTGCTTCCAAGTCTTGGCTATTGTAAACAGTGCTGCTATGAACACAGGGGTGAATGTATCTTTTCAAATTAGAATGTTGTCCAGATATATGCCCAGGAGTGGGATTGTTGGATCATACAGCAATTTTTAGTTTTTATTTTTTTGAGTTACCTCCATACTGTTTTCCATAGTGGCTACACCAATGTACATTCCCACCAACTGTGTGGGAGGGTTCCCTTTGCTCCATGCCCTCTCCAGAATTAGTCACTCGTAGACTTTTCAATGATGGCCATGCTGACTGGTATGAAGTAGTACCTCATTGTTATGATTTGAATTTCTCTAATAATCAGCAGTGATGAGCATCTTTCCAGGTGTGTACTGGCCATCTGTATGTCTTCTTTGGAAAAATGTCTATTTAGATCTTCTGCCCATTTTTCAGTCAAGCTTTTTTTTTTTTTTTTTTCTGTTATCGAACCATAGGAACTGTTTGTGTACTTTGGAAATTAAGCCCTTGTCGGTCACATCATTTGCAAACATTTTCTCCCATTCCATAGGTTGACTTTTTGTTTTGTTTATGGCATCCTTTGCTGTGCAAAAGCTTATGTTTGATTAGGTCCTGCTTGTTTTTGCTTTTGTTTCTATTGCCTTGGGAGACCGACCTAAGAAAACACTGGCACGATTTATGTCAGAGAATGTTTTGCCTATATTCTCTTCTGGGAGTTTTACAGTGTCTTGTCTTATATTTATGTCTGTAAGCTATTTTGAGTTAATACTTGTGCATTGTATTAGGGTGTGTTCTAACTTCACTGATTTATATGCAGCTGTCCAACTTTACCAACACCACTTGCTGAAGAGACTGTCTTTTCCCACTATATATTCCTGGCTTCTTTGTCACAGATTAATTGTCCATAGGAGTGTGATCCCTGGTCTCTCTATTCTGCTCCATCAATCTGTACATCTGTTTTTCTGCAGAGACCACACAGTTTTGATTACTGTAGCTTTTTTTTCCAGTATTGTCTGAAGTCTAAGAGGTTTATACTCCCTGATTTGTCCTTTTTCCTCAGGACTGCTTTGGCAATTCTGGGTCTTTTATGGTTCCATATAAATTTTAGGAATATTTACTCTGGTTCTGTGAAAAATGTCATAGCTATTTTGATAGGCATTTTATTAAATCTATAGATTGCTTTGAGTAGTACGGCCATTTTAACAATATTAATTCTAATCCAAAAGCATTTAATATCTCCCCAAGAAATAAAAATTAAAATCATGATACAGTCACACCTACAAGAATGACTAAAATGACAATAAGAACATTGGTCAGAATACAGAGCAAACAGAACTTATTGGCAGAAGAGTAACAGCCCTTCTGAAAAGCCATTTGGCAGTACCCTCAAAACTAAAACTTTGAATACCCTATTAGCCTGAAGTTCTATTCCTAGGCATCTACCCTCCCTCCAAAAAATCTGCATATATGCTAAGCAAAAGACATACATAAAAATGTTGACAACAGCACTGTTCATAATATTTTTTAAAAAACTAGAACACCCCCTATATTCCACACTTACAGAATGAGTGACTACCTGTGGTCTCTCCATTGAATGGCATGTGTACTACAGCAACGAGAGTGAGCAACTACAACAGGGATTCATCTCAGGTAGCCTACGTGCAGGGGCTCCTGACACAACGGCTGGCAGGGCGTCCTTCCAGATGTGACGGTAATCATCTCAAATGTTGCTTTCTGGGTATCCATTTCACTATATATTTGTTTTATGTCTCTTTTCTGTATATATAGCACATTTCTAAAACATATAAAGGTTAAAGAAAACATAGATGAAGTAGTACATGACTGGTACATGTTTTCACTCAACAGACATTTCTGAAGACCAGTTACAAAACCGTCTGTTCACTAAGTGGGGAGGGAGGACTTTCTCACCATCAAAAAGCCAGTCTGAGGAACATGAGCAACTAAAATACATAGCAAAATGTGATAAAGACCACAAGAAACAAGAAAATTTAGCAGAGGAAACATAAGGCTTTTGAGCTAGACCTTAAAGAGCTGGAAGCAGCTGGACAATGGGACCGACCTTCAGCTCTTCCTCAGTGTGTTTATGTAAAAGGGAACAGAAGTACTTGGGGCTGTTCTCTGTGTCCACCCGGAAGCCTGAACCTCAGCCCATGAAGGCCAGAGGTGAGGAGAGATCTGGCAAAGCACAAACACAGCAAGTGACCAGAGGGACTCTTCAGCCTCCTTCAGGGCTATAAAAGAAGACCTATGGGACTATGCATGCCCAAACCATCTGACCATGTTCTCCCTTTAACTCTTTATTCTTACTTTCTCAGAAAAGGGAACATCTGTGTATAGTTTACTATACACTATACAGTGTACACTTTACAGTGTACAGTTGGGTCATACAGAAAGTGGGATGAAAACAGACATCCCCATCTGGGCAGGGAACTCATCCCAAGATGTCACCTGGAGTCACAGTGTAACAGTTTACACAAAGGAGCACGGCTGGGGCAGGCAGAGGGCATCCAACCAGTTCCACAAGTCTCAATCCAGCAACATCTATGACAACTCAAGCATGAATTTTTGTCTCTCAGGCTCAATTTCCAAGACAAACAGACCTGTATAAAACCAGCATCTGTAGGAGAGCTCAGGATGGGTTGAAGCAGAAGTTAACGTATGGCTTCCCACTTGAACCAAACAATTAAATCTGTGCCAGAAACAGAGGATTGATGCCCTTGCAGATCCTCAGCATCCTGCCTCTCAGCCCCTCCATCTGCCCGGCTGCACAGCACCTCTGACAAACTGCAAACAACATTATGATGTGTGCTGCAAACGTTACTTCACAGCCACGACTGAGAACACAGAGCTCCAAAGACTCGAAGCGGTATTTACTGCACTACTCTGAAGGACTCTAAGTAGACTGCCTATATGCCTAGATTATAAAAGGAAGCAGATTTAGAATAAGTGTTTTTCATAAATATCGCAATTTTTGAACCTCCAGTTACTACAGAATTTGTTTAGCAGCCATTCAAATATTTAAAAACTCAACCCCAAAATAACATAATTTCTAGATGAAGTAAATCTCCATGTTCCTTCTCACAATTACACATTATAAAGTACCTTACCTCTAAACTATATGCAAATAGCCCTGAGAAAATTTATGTGCATCACCAACTCAATGGACATGAGTTTGAGCAAGCTCTGGGAGATGGTGAAGGACAGGGAAGCCTGGTATGCTGTAGTCCACGGGTTGCAAAGAGTTGGACACAACTCAGCGACTGAACAACAACAACAAAAGTCTAAGGCACATAAACTTGGGGGTCAACAGCACTGTGCACAGTGATGTGAATGGCACCCATGGAGTAGTGTGGCAGAGCACACCCCCTGCATGCAGCAGCACTAAGTGCTTCAGAAGGCTGAGGAAACAATAACAAACTAAAGCCCTTGGGTTTCCCTGGTGGCTCAGAGGATAATGAACCCACCTGCAATGCAGGAGGCCTGGGTTCAATCCCTGGGTCGGGAAGATCCCCTGGAGAAGGGAATGGTCATCCACTCCAGTATTCTTGCCTGGAGAATCCTATGGACAGAGGAACCTGTCAGGCTACAGTCCAAGGGGTAGCAAAGAGTCAGACACGACTGAGCACCTAATACAACACAAAGCACTGCAACAATAATAGGACATTATAAAACCAAGGACATTCTTACACAATTTGGTTTTAATTCAATTTCCAGTTGACCCTCTTCCCCAGCTATCTACAACCATTCACATAGAAGCAAATTCTCACTTTCTTTTGGAAAAGCATAAAGAAGTTGGGGGAAAGGGTGAAAAAAAAAATCCAGATAACCAGCTCATGCTCCTTTATATTTTATGAATTGATATAAATAATATGTGGCGCATTTCAAATGTTTGAACTTTGATAGCATCTTGTCAATAAATTTCCCACACATCTGAGATCATTTATTTTAATAAAGTTTCATGACTCACCAGCTACCAAAGACTTGATTTAATTCAAAGTCCAAAACATAATTCCCATTTTCTCATTACTAAAAAAAATAAAAAACTTTTAAAATAAATAACAGATCAAAGCAGCATGACACTGATGGCATCCACATTCCATAAGGCAGAGAAGTGAGGCGGTGGATCCTGCAGTCAGGTAGTTCTCACAAAAGGGGGAACTTGCAAGGAAATGGAGCAGGAAACATTAAGAAAAAATGAAACTGTGGAAAGGGACTTTCTTCATCACCTTACTGGGACATGGTAAAGACAGTGACACACAGAGGAAAAGCAACACTCCTACTAGACTCTTCACTCCATGCGGAAGTATACTATACGGGGTCTTTAATGCTCTGCGTGGGCAGAAAAGTGCCACTGTGCTTTTTCCCATAAGAGTTCCACTCATCCTGAAAGACAGCTATTTATGAGTCACGCTATAAAGTTTAAATGTTTATATTTTTACATATTTTTTAAGTTCCCAAGAGTTCTGACCTTAAAAGCTCAAAGAAAACTCCAATACTTCACAACCTTCCTTTGAACCCCCAGGTGAGTAGTTTTTCTGTAGCTCTCAGTAAAATCCTAACTAACAAAAAATAAACTTCATTAAAGTGCAATTCAGGATGCTAATTAATTCCCCTTTACAACTTAGAACACTGCATTCAGAACAAAAAAAGTTGGAGATACAAAAATGCAGGCCTGCCTGGAGCCAGCTCACCTGCACAAGCCACACGGCCTCTAGGGCAGCCTGTTCACCAGGTCCAACAGCCACGAGAATCCAACTCTCTGCAGAAAGACGCCTGTGATGGTTAATTTTATGTTTCTACTTGGCTGTGCCACAGTGTCCAGATACATGGGCAAGCATTATTCTGTGAGGGTGTTTCTGGATAAGACTAACATTTAAATCGGTGGGTTCTGAGCAAAGCTGATTGCCCTCCACAATATGGTGGGCCTCACCCTATCAGTGTAAGGCCTGAACAGAACAAAAGCCTGTCCTCTCCCAGCGAATTCTGCAACAGCCTCAACTGCTGCAACTCAAGCCTGACGTGCAACATCAGCCATCCCTGGGTCCCTAGCACGCTGGCCCACCCTGCAGATTTTGGCTGTATCAGCCTCCACAAGCACAGGAACCAATACACGTATGTCCTATTGGTTCTGTCTTTGGAGACCCATCCCCAAGTCAGTCAGGGCCACGTCCTGGCAGTGTTATAAGTAAACAAGAATAGCACTCTTCATGCTTCTCAGAGTCAGGACCACTCTGCCCAGCCACGAAGGTCCTAGAGGTGAAGGGAGACAGGCATTAGGGAATAATGTCCTTGGAATTGAGAATACATCCTCTCCAGCCTCTCCCTTCAGTAAAATGGAAACCAGGTAACGGTATAATTCTCTACATGACAGTCCAAAAAAGAAAAATTAAATGTCCTTGTCTCACTCATGACCATAACAAGCTAAAAAACATGTCATCAGAAGAACCAATTATGATGGTGATATCTCAGTTTTTATTATGCACTATCTACCTCTCCTCTGAGGAACTCAAGCACCTGCCAGAGAGGACCTAATTATTCCTCCCTTCCCTACCAGAATTAGGAGGCCAGTATTATTATTCTGGCTTTATAGACAAAGATTTTGAAGAAAAGAGAAGCTCAGTGGTTCCTATAAGCACAGCAATGGGCCCAGAAGCACAGGGCCTGCCACTCCGCCCTAAAGATCACTCACTAGGCCCCAAGTGTGAGAGGCCTGAGAAAGAAGCAGTGGACAATGACAACCCACAAGTATGTTTTTACTGACAGATGCTCTTACATGTGCTGAAAGTATAAGTGAAGTTAGAAATTCTGATAAACATCCTAATAAAAAGGCCACAGTTTTATAACAACTTGTCTGCCCTGCTGTCCTCTTCATAATAAGTATGTGTGCCATATATTCACAGTATGGGTGCACTGAGAGAACCCCAGAGCTATGCAGTTTAGAATGATGGGGACTTGGATCCACACAGAGTAACTTTTCAAGGAAGGAAAGAGAGACTGCACTCGGGGGATTTACCAGCACTATCTCTTTAGATGCTCACATCAATCATGGCAAACAGGTATCAACAACCCATTTTACGGGAAAACCATGTTCAGAGTGATTAAAGAATCAATCATCCTGAGGCCGTAAAGCCAGGAATCAGTGCGCTACCCTCTGAATTCAGGTACACCAGCTATCCCTTTTCCAAGACTTGAAGCATCCTCCTAACAACAGAGAAATCCTCACCTCCCAGGAGATGGCCCACCAATTACTCCTGGAGTGTTTCCAACAGGAATGAGATGACAAGGCTGCCGGCCTAGTGAGGGACAAATCTGCTGTGCTGGCCTGTGGGGACTGTACCCAGTAGGCCCTCAGAAGCCGTGGGCCACCCAATTCTCTCACATGCCCAGTGGCAGCTCTTCTAGGGTTGGAAGAGAGCCAGTCAGTCCCTCCTCACTCTCTACAAATCACCCTAAAGAGCCACTGCTTCCAGGCCTCTAGGAACCTTAGTCACTCTCCTTGGCCATCCTCAGTCTGATCTGTTCTGTGACTGCCTCTCAGAAGAGAATATCCAGTCTTAAATAAGATATTCCACATGTGGTCTCAAAGAGACCCATTAATGGAAATCTATAAGGCTTTTTAGCATCCCTAGGTCTTCACACATGAATTGCTAAACATTTGCCTGTATTTATGCAACTGGTGGGAAAACAGGAATTGAAAAAAGTGGAGGTGGGCATGGGGAGGGAGGGCAGGAAGGAAGAAAAGAAGTGGGAAGGAATCAGACACAGCCCTCGCTTGCCGTGCACCTCTGTTGTTTAACCACATTCCACCAGCATTTCGCCCTTTCAGGATCGTGTTCAATCCTGATTCTGTCATCTACATTATTACCTGTCCTTCCCAATTTGGCAAACACAGTAAACACACCTCCCAAATCTTTATCCAAGGCACTGACAAGACTGTTAAACAGGACAGGGTCAATACCTGAGCTCGGAGCCGTGCTCCCAAGGGGCCACCATCTAGGCTGAGAGTTACAGGACAATCCTCAGAGTACAGGCGTGCAGAGAACCCAGGGTTGAAGCCCCCAGCCCCAGCTCACCTAGGTCACTGTCTTACTCACAATTGGGCAAACAACACTAACAATTAGTAAAAGAATACAACTGATGTGTAAAAATGTTCAGCCGTACAAGTACTTGAAAAGTATAATAACAAGAATGAAATGATCAGGTATCTACTTCAGCGCAAATACATTTTAATGGCAATGTCGAGGCTTGAAAAGAAGCACTCTCAATATATGACAAAACCCACTATAATATTGTAAAGTAATTAGCCTTCAACTAATAAAAATAAATGAAAAATAAAAATAAAAAAAAGAAAAGAAGCACTCTCAGACACTGCTAGCAGGCAATAGTAAAGAAAACCTTCTGTTTTAACCAAGTCCTTTGTTTCCTGTATTTCTGATACTTTGATGCTTTGACCTGCTGACCCTGGAGTGACTGCCCCTCCTAGAGCTGGCCAATTTTAGGAGACGGTAAACAACTCATCTCTCAAATATAAACCAACCACCACATCCCCAGAGCCCACACCACCAACTACCTCCCACGGGGGCTCTCACCCTCCGGCCACTGTCGCCCTGCTCTAACCACAGCAGGGCCAGGAATCTGACAACTCAGGACAGCCCCTATGCCTCAGAGCCTACTGAAATTACTCAAACTAGCCCACCCAAGCCTGCTTGCCCTGCCTTGCCTCGTCCCTCCAGCAGAAACCCCAGTAAAGGTATGTGCCCACAGGCCCTGCCAACCCCCACATCCTGACCACCCCAGTGCTTCCCCACATGGCATGGCAAGCTCTCTTCTCCTGGGAACTGGAAATAATAAACTATCTTTTCAATGACAATCATCTCCTAATCTGCTGGCCTTAGTATCAATAGCAATTTTGCAAATTATGTTTATATGTTATTATCCAGGTATTTATGACTTCTAGAAACTTAGACTAAGAAATAACCAGCTATCTGGTCAAAATTTATATAAAGATTTTCATCATAATATTATTTATAACACTGAAAAATCAAAAGCAGCTTAAATGTCTAATAGTAGAAAAATGGTTTTAAAATTATAGGTACATCCTAGCACCTAGTAACTTTAAACTTTAATATTAAATAACTTTAGCTTACTCTGAAAGCAATAAAAATCATGTTTTTAAAGAATAAGTAAATGATAAGAGGAAACATACACAACTTGATGTTAAATGAAAAGACAAGATGTAAGACTGCATCTCGGTGTGTGGGGAGGTGTGAGGGAAGGTGTGTGGGGAGGCGCCCCCAGTCGGGCCCAACTCTTTGCAACCTCCTGGACTGTTGCTTGCTAGGCTCCTCTGTCTATGGAATTTTCCAGGCAAGAATACTGGAATGGGTTGCCATTTTCTACTCCACTATACCTGGGATATGATCTCAATTTTTGCATAAAAAGGGAGGAAATAAAATATGTACTTCCAAAGACATTCTCCTAAAAAAGAATATAAAATCAAGAAACACAATCTGATTTTGGGAAAGTTACATTCATACTGAGTTATCAATTCTTTTCTAAACATTTATAAGTCAACTATTTTAAAATTCTGGCTATCCTTCTAAAATACAGAAGCAGAGCTTCCCTGGTGGCTCAGTGGTAAAGAATCTGCCTGCCAATGCAGAAGACAGGAGTTCAACCCTTGATCTGGGAAGATTCCACATGCCTCGGAGTAACTAAGCCTATGGGCCACAACTATTGGGCCTGTGCTCTTGAGCCCAGAAGCCGTAACTACTGAGCCACATGCTCACATGCCACAACTACTAAAGCCCATGCTCCCTAGAGCCTGTGCTCTGCAACTAGAGAAGCCACCACAGAGAAGCCCATGAACCGTAACTAGAGAGCAGTCCCACAACTAGAGAAAGCCCATGCAGCAACGAAGACCCAGCACAGCCAAAAATAAATACATTTTTAAAAATAAAAAACAAAACAAAAAAAACACACACACAAAAAACCACCAAAAAAAAAAAATAATAAAAAAAAAATAAAAAACAGAAGCAAAAGAGCCAATTACAGACTCAGAGCTGTGGGTCCTCCCCACAGGCAGCACTGGTCAGGAATGATGCCACAGACATAAACTAGGACTCCAAACCACAAGTAGAAATAGTTAACAGGAATTCCCTGGTGTTCCAGTGGTTAGGACTCCACGCTTCCACTGCAGGGGACCCGGGTTTGACCCCTGGTCAGGGAACTAGCATCTTGCATGCTGTGTGGCGTGGCCAAATAAATGAACAAATAACAATCTAAGAACTTCAAACACAATTGTACTACAATGCTCTTGATTCTAGAAATGTGGCTTACAATTTGAAATACCTTAATTTTCTCTTTCATTTAAAAAATAAAATAAAACAACAGCCTATGGGGAAGGCCAGCAGGCTCACTCTTAGTGTTACAGACACATGGTCAAGGGCTTCACTGACTCCCATAGCTTTTGGAGAGAGGAAGGGCTTGTCTTCCCTCTCCTCGTCCGCAACACAGAACGTGAGCTACCCAGGCTTCGAAGGCTTTGGTGGGATGGGTGACATGTTAGGGAGGCCACTTAAGGGGTCCACAAGGTTTCTAAAGTCCTGATTTGGGCGAGGTTATCAGGCATCCTGACTCCCCAGGTGGTGCCAGTGGTAAAGAACCTGCCTGCCAATACAGGAGATGTTAAGAGATGCGGGTTCACTCCCTGGGTGGGGAAGATCCCCTAGAGGAGGGCATGGCAACTCACTCCAGTATTCTTGGCTGGAGAATCTCATGGACAGAGGAGTCTAGACGGCAGGCTACAATCAACATCAATCCTTCCAATGAACACCCAGGACTGATCTCCTTTAGGATGGACTGGTTGGATCTCCTTGCAGTTCAAGGGACTCTCAAGAGTCTTCTCCAACACCACAGTTCAAAAGCATCAATTCTTCAGTGCTCAGCTTTGTTCACAGTCCAACTCTCACATCCATACATGACTACTGGAAAAACCACAGCCTTGACTAGATGGACCTTTATTGGCAAAGTAATGCCTCTGCTTTTTAATATGCTGTCTAGATTGGTCATAACTTTCCTTCCAAGGAGTAAGCGTCTTTTAATTTCATGGCTGCTATCACCATCTGCAGTGATTTTGGAGCCCAGAATAATAAAGTCAGCCACTGTTTCCCCATCTATCTGCCATGAAGTGATGGGACCGGATGCCATGATCTTAGTTTTCTGAATGTTGAGCTTTAAGCCAACTTTTTCACTCTCCTCTTTCATTTTCAAAAGGCTCTTTAGTTCTTCTTCACTTTCTGCCATAAGGGTGGTATCATCTGCATATCTGAGGTTATCGATATTTCTCCCGGCAATCCTGATTCCAGCTCGCGCTTCCTCCAGCCCAGCATTTCTCATGATGTACTCTGCATGTAAGTTAAATAAGCAGGGTGACAGTATACAGCCTTGACGTACTCCTTTCCCGATTTGGAACCAGTCTGTTGTTCCATGTCCAGTTCTAACTGTTGCTTCCTGACCTGCATACAGGTTTCTCAAGAGGCAGGTCAGGTGGTCTGATATGCCCATCTCTTTCAGAATCTTCTACAGTTTATTGTGATCCACACAGTCAAAGGCTTTGGCATAGTCAATAAGGCAGAAATAGATGTTTTTCTGGAACTCTCTTGCTTTTTCGATGATCCAATGGAGTAGAGCAGACCCTAAAATACTGTCATGTGCATGTGTAGAGGCCCGAACGTCCCATGAGTGGCCTGCCCTGGGGTCCAAGCAGCCAGCCTCTGCTGTGGGGTGGGGGCACCAGGGCTGCTGGCCCCAGTTCTCCGGTCCCAAGGAGCTTTCTCGGGGTCATGCACTAGGAACACTAGAGGAGGTGACAGGGGACAGAAGGAAGACTGTCCTCTCTTCCTGCCTGCACTCTCAGGACCCGCCTCATCACATACCAGCAGAGGTGCCATTCATACCATTATATATTCGCCATCATACATTCCTACCTCATGGCCTATCTCGCCAGTCCTGGGGTTGCTGGCTGCCTCCGGCAGTGACTACCTCACCATAATACCTCAAGGTTCCCTGTTCGCCCTTTCGGTTCCTCTGGAACCAATTTCCCACCTAAATGCCCTCTGTTGAAACACCCAGGATGTGTTCTGTTCTCTTTACTGGATCCTGACTGATAGGCCTTCATCTCCAAAAGAAAAGAAATACATCATTGTGTTAAAACTACAGAAACCCACCGCCTGGACACCCTGAGAAGCTGGTCCGTGTGTGGATCAGAAACCATGACTCTCCCCAGCTCACCCACCGCCTGGAAGGCAGGCAGGCCTGAGTTCAGGGAGCCCCGTGCAAATCACTCCACCTCTCACACCTTCAACTCCCTCCTCTGTAAACCCAAAGAGAGGCAGCGCATACATCACACAGGACCCCCGACATCCAGGAGGCATTCTCCCTCCCCGACCTCCCACAGAGGAACACTGTGCCAAGGAACATGCCCTGGTGCCTTGATTGAACCTCCTCAGCTGACACGGGTCTGAATCCCTCCACAGTCTTGGCCACAACACCTTGAACAGTTCCTGGTTGAGGAAGGTTTGTGGTTTTTTCTAAAAAAGAAAATTTTATTTATTTATTTATTTAGCCACACCATCCAGCACACGGGCTCTCAGTTCCCCGACCAAGGATCATTCTTAAACATGAAGATCCTCCTTCCTCGCTCTGGACACTGCAGTCTATCCATAAAGCAAAAGATGACACCCACGGTTTGTTTTCAGCTGCACATCACAGTTGAGTCATATTTTTGCCTTCCATCAATGAAAATACCTAAACATGCTCTCAGAAGCATGAATAGTGCTCAAACTGACCATCTTTTCATTTGGTACATGACTTCAGAAGAGGAATGAAAGTCATTCAGGATTTTAGCCATTTACCTCTCCCTTCCAGGAGGGCTCTGCTTTCAAGGCTCTTCTGAGAATGGCACTAGAGACAGACAGGACTGAACTAGTGTGGTACCAAAGTACAGCCCCCGAAGATGCATGGCCAGGTCTGAAGGCTGGCTCTCCTCCTTACCAGCAGTGTGATCCTGGACTAGTCACCTAGCTGCTCCATGCTCATCTCCTGATTTATAAGATGGATCCATCACCTCGCTGGATTATACCATGTGGATTAAATGAGTTAATATATGCAATGCACTTAAACAGTGTCTGGCATATAGTAAGTTTACAGAAATGTTGGTTCTTCTTAACTAGAAAGAAAGCTACCAGTAATAACATTGTTTCCATCATCATTTGAATAAGCTTTCTCAAACTAACCTTACGGACAAAATTTTAAAATTGAAAGTGAGGGTGGACTTCCCTGGTGGTCCAGCAGAGAAGATTCTGAGCTTCCAATGTAGGGGGCCAGGATTCAATCCCTAGTCAGGGAACTAGATCCCACAAGCCACAAGCCTGCGTGCTCTAGAGCCCATGAGCCGCAACCAACTAGAGAAGCCTAAACGCTACAACGAAGACCCAGCACAGCAAAATTAAATAGCAACTTAAAAAAAAAATTGAGCGGGATCTGCAGCGATTATATTGGAACCCAGAGGGCAGAGACACAGACAGGAGTTTCCAGACAGCATGAAACCTCAGCCACTCCTGATACTGCATTTTTATCTATTACTTGAAGAGAGGTTTAGAATGTACCCTTATCCATTTTTTTTTTCCTTTCTTCTTTTTCTTTTCTTTAGCTGTGCCGTACCGCATGTGGGATCTTAGTTCCGTGACCAGGGATCGGACCTGCACCCTCTGCATTGGAAGGCAGAGTCTTAACCACTGGACCACCAGGGAAGTTCCCCTTATCCATTCTTAAATAATATAGCTGGAGGGGATTTTAAGTAAGCAGGATAAAGAATCAGAATCCAAGAAAGATCTGGCCAAGCAACCAACTCTAATGAGACAAAGTGAAAAAGTGAAGTCGCTCAGTCGTGTCCGACTCTTTGCGACCCCGTGGACTGTAGATTACCAGGCTCCTCCATCCACAGGATTTTCCAGGCAAGGGTACTGGAGTGGGTTGCCATTTCCTTCTCCAGGAAGATAAAACTTAAGAGATGAGATAAAACTTAAGATTAAATCCTAGGTTCTGCACCCAGCAGAAACCAAGTGTTTGGGTAGGGGTGGGGCAGGTGTAAAATGATGCCTAAGGAGTGTTCTGATTGTAAGTACACCAGGGTCAGCAGGATGAGACCTTCGAGGCAGGCAGTACACACACAGCAAATGTCAACTTCCAGGAAGACAGCGAGGACAGCCACCTCCCTGTCCTCTCACCCAGTTCTAATCACTACATTTACAAACAACTTTACAGTCATTTTATAACTCTGATGACCACAGAAAACCCAGAAGCAGCCACCATTCACAGTCTTGCTTTATTCTTTCTCCCTCTACACTACACAATACATGGCAGTGCTGGATCCAATGTTTTCCTCACTTAGTCATGTGGTGAACGTTTTCCTGTCATTAAAGGTAGATCAAAATGTTCCTTTTTTTTCAACTAGGAAAAATTATTTTCACCTTTCAACTCATCTTTCCAAGCACTGGTTACAGTAAAACCAATGGTGTAAATATACTACATATTAAAGAAAAATGCATTTAATTTAGTGATCAAATGAAGAGCTTTTGGTACTGCATGGACATATAATAAAATATGCTTTGATTGGAAAAATATCTCAAATCTCATCAGTAACAAACTGAAACGATACAAAGGTGTGTCAAAGGGAAGGGAGGGCCAAGGAAGTCCCCTTTGCTCCCAAGACAGCCTGGGGTGCGCTTTCAAGCTACCGCTGCCATGCACAAACTCACACACAGACACACGCATGCATGCATGAAGTGAAAGCACAACTTTCATGACAGTGTACCCATTCTGCTAGTCTGTTTTCTTCACTTTACAATGTGCCCATCAGCTTTCATGCACTATCCCCTGTTTGCAGCAATCCTACAAGTCTGACATTATGTCTGTTTCATAGACAAAAAAAAAAGAGACTCAGGGTCAGGTAGCTAGTTATGTAGTAAATGCAAGATGTGAAGCTGGCCCTCCTCACCCCTAGCCACCATGCTACCTGCCTTACTTTGGGACAGAGCAAGGAATAGGAAGAAAGGGCACAAGAATGCCCACACTTCAGAATACTTGACAAATATTCCCACTAAGAGATGGCAAGATGGTAAAACTCATGTAAAAGAATACACAGAAACAAGGCCAAAATCTTGGGGACCAACATCAACCTCACTTTTCACTTCATTCAGTCCACAGGCCAAGCACTAAAGACCATTCACCCATGCTCCCAGCTGCACGCTGCAAGGTGACTATCTGAAAAAAAGGTATTGCACAGCAGCACGGGTTCGCTATTATTCCATGAATAAAACATTTTTTTCATCTAAAAATGTAAGTATGAATACTTTTTCACTGCAAACTCTGACAGGGGCACCTTGTCATGAATCTATGAGTTCTGGCTAAGTAAGGTGTCCCCATCTCTGGGGGAAAAAAAAGTGTAAGAAAACTGTATTAATGAGAACAGTCTGGGAAACAGAGACGTTTCAGGAAGAGTAAAAGCAGCAGAACCTCCAAGCAAAGAGAGCAGCACATGAAGGGGAGGCGTGAATTCAGGGGCCGCAGCCTCCTCCACACCCTCCCTCCGAGGGTCCTCTCCTGCTCTAGGACTTCCAGAACTCACACTAAGGTGGTAATTCTTAACATGGGGGGAAGGGAACCATACAAGATGAAACCTGAAGAGCCAACAACAGGAGACGACAGTGTGGACTAATAACGAGCTGCCAAAAATTCGTGAAAAGTACGTTTAGCAATCTGGGAAAACTGCATATGATAAGGTAAGTACAAAAAGTAAAACATAGGGATTTCCCTGGTGGCCCAGTGGTGCAAGGGGTGCAGGTTCAATCCCTGGTCAGGGAGCTAAGATCCTACATGCCTCGCAGCCCAAAAACCAAAACATAAAAACAGAAGCAATATTGTAACAAATTCAAAAAAGAGACTAAGCATTAAAAAAAAAAAAGTAAAACATAAAAAAATTACCATGACGGCAACATGTGATCACATATGTACCTGAAAAATGACAGGAAAGGAAACCAACAGTCAAGTAGCTCCCAGCATGATTTCATCAGTATGACTACCATCTTTGACTTTTCACATCTTCTATCATATTGCTTTCTTACTCCTACAAATTTTTTTAAAGGTAAAAAGAACAGAACAGCAAACTATAAAATGAAAGTTAATTTATGTTCTAAGGCACAAAAAAAGGTACCAAATGCTATGGGATTGAAAAAGGAAAGGTAGAGACAAGGATTCATGAAGAGGTTAGCATTTGAAATAGACTTGAAAGATGCTACAGGTCTACCAGGGTTGGGAAGCAAGCATATTATCTTGTGTGATCAAATTTTTATATGCTTTGCAGTTTCAAAGGGTGTGTATGTGTGAGTCTATAACAACAGCCAGATAACTCCGAACCCGACATCCCTTTGTCACACAGGAATATAAATTTGTGGGAGTAAGTAGAAAGCCTGGAATTAAAAAAAAAGACTGCAACACACACAAAAAAATACCATTTTTAAAAATCATGATTATTTACATGCAAGTTAACACACTGTAAATTTTGAACTCAAATATTTTATTAACCTCATTTTAACTCACTAACAGTAAATACGGCCTTTTGTGTTTTTAGCTTAGCAGAAGTACTATTTGATATGTTTTATTGTCAGTGCCTCTGTAGAGCTCTTCCCTCGTCGCTCTTCATACATCTGATGTCTTTACGCAGCTATATCCATTCTTTTCCTAGCCTTACCAAGGTAAACAGCTATGGGCGATTCACAAAAACCAAAGCTTAACACAAACTAGCAAACAATCTAGGAAACAAAAAGAAAGGGAATAACATAATCCATAGCAATAATTACTGTGACGGTTATTTTCCTTATTAAAAAATAGCATACCAACATGACCGCTTTATTTCAAGCCCTCCCCCACTCCATATCCCCCCACCAAATCAACTCAATTTCTAAAATTATCCTGGTAAAAATAAAATGCAGATGTTTAGAAACAAACAGAGTAATTACCTCTAACCCCTGGTGCCAGTCATTGCCCTGGTTTCCAAAACCACTGAAACTGAGGAACTATTTTATGAGGAGTTATTTTACATCACTTGTTTCATTAATAAATGGTAGAAAAGGCATTTCTACCCCAAAGGATCAGAAATGTTTAATAAGAGTGCAGGAAACAAGTGGACAGGGGAGGACTTCCACATCCAGTGACAAGAGCAAGGTCTTCCAGCCCCGCAGGGTGGGAGGCAGGGGCAGTGCAAACAAGGATGGGGCAACCTGGGCCAAATGTTTTTGCTTTCTTTTGATTTACAACATCCTTAAAAGCACTGAGGAGCTGTCAAGCTGGCAAGAAAACTACAAGGTCAAAATCTGAGGGAGAGCAGGGACCAGGAGGCTGCAGTGGATAGGAAGGGATTTTCAAGGTGCCCAGGCAGCCCAGAGCAGGAACCTTGGAGGCAAGGCCCTCCATGTAATCAGGACCCCAGGGGGCTACTCACACAGGGCACTGCCCCACATCCACCCACAGCCACCACCCTGGGCGAGAAAAGGAGACAGAGGAACAAAACATGGCCCTGAGGACTTGCAGCCACCGGGACCTTTATGCATGTTCAGAACAGCTTTATGAGTTATTCGTTATATATCATAAAATTCATGTTTTAAGTATACAAATGAGGAATTTAGAATATTTAGAGTTTTGCCACCATCACCACCATCTCATTTTATAACATTTTCATCCCTCCAAAAAGAAATCCTCATGCCCATCTGAAGTCATTCTCCATCTCCCGCCCCTAACATCAGCCTACTCTGGACATTTCACATGGAATCATACATGTGGTCTTCTGCATCCTTCGTGCATTTTGCAAGCTGGATTCTCAGTTCTAAACGGCCCAGAGAACCTCAGGCCATGAACACAGTTTAAAGCAGTCCCAGACTATGACCAACTGCCTGGCAAAACAAACAATGCACCCTGGAGGAAAGTGCCTTCACCCTGGGCCAACAGATAATCCCAACAGATAATCACTTCTGAAACAAACCAGTACACACCAAAAAACAACAAAGCACACAAATAAACACAGTAAAAGAGCAATGATAAAAAACAAACAGCAAATACAAGACCCAAAGATCTTCAAACTGGAATACTAGACAGTGACAAAATGCCATGCTCACCGAATCAAAAGAACCAAAGGGCAAATTGAAAACAGTCGCAGAAAATGGGAAAAAAATTTTAAGTGACCTGATAATAAATCAAATAAAGTTCTAAAATCTTCAAATGCACACACAGAAAGTTAAACTCAGTGGATTGAAAGAATTAAGCAGAATGCAAAATGTGAAAAATTCAGTGAATGACAAATAGCAGCTTAGACATAGCTAAAGAGAAACTGCATGAACATGATAAAAAAGAAACTGTCCACAGTGCAGCTCAGAAGGACAAAAAGGAGATATAGAAGAGAAATATGGAAAAAAGAGAGTGAACATAAATCTAATTAGAGTTTCACAAACAGTGTGTGGGAAGAACTCCAGTAATTGCCTGGCAGCTTCTAAGCCACAACAGAAGCAGGAGGCGGTGAAATGACTTCAGGTGCTGAAAGAAAGTGCCTGTCCTGGATGCACATGTGAGGAAAGCGTCCTTTAGGAACCAGGACTTAATACAGACATTATCAGATTAACAAAGAGAATGTGACATTAGCAGATCCTCATGAGGGGAAATTTTAAAATCTTTCAGTCAAGATAAAAGTCATCCTACATGGAAGGTCTGAGATCCAAAAGGAATGAGAGTAAAAAGTCATAAACGTGCATTAATCTAAAAGAATGTTGGCAGTATAAAGCAAGAATAATAACAATTTGTGCTTTAAAAAAAGAAGAAATAAAATACACAATGCTGTGCTGTGCTTAGTCACTCAGTCATGTCTGACTTTTTGTGACCCCATGGACTGTAGCCCGGCAGGCTCCTCTGTCAATGGGGATTCTCCAGGCAAGAATACCAGAGTGGGCTGCCATGCCCTCCTCCAGGGGATCTTCCCAACCCGGGATCGAACCCAGGTCTCCTGCATTGCAGGCAAATTCTTTACTGTCTGAGCCACCAGGGAAGCCCAAAATGCACAATACTAAAACATAAGAATAAAAAGTTAATAGGGATTTTTCCAGGCTTATGCTGTCCAGGGAAAAAATTAAATAAAGGTCCTGATTAACTTCATGCTTTGTTATTGTTGTGGAGTATTTCTACTGTCATTGCTAGGGAACTACTACAATGAGAGAAAAATAGTATGTTATCTCACAAACAGTAAAGGGGAAGAAATTAAATAATAAAATATTTTCAGTCTATAAAAAGGCACCAGGGCAGCGGGCGGGGGCGGGGCGGTGGGGGGGACAGGAAGAGGAGTACAGGCTGGACAAATAGAACACACAAAATTAGATGTCAGATTGAAGCCCAAATAAATGTAAATAGACTAAAGGCGCCAATTAAAAGACAAAAATTATCAGACTAGGCTTTTTTTAAACTCTAACTACAAGCTGTTTACAAAAGACATATGAAGAACATAAGGTTGAAAAGAAAAGCTGATGTATATAAAAGGATAGAAAAATAAATGGTGCAAATACTAAACAAGGGGAAAATTGCTGTAACTATATTAATGAAACATACTTTAAAGCTAATAATGCTGAGTGACCTCAGAGCAATTCAAACTACCATTCACCAGGAAGATACATAGTTTTAAATTCATGTAACATGATAATATAGTCTCAAAATATAAATATAAACAGAGCACAAATATTTGACATATTTATTGATACAATCATGGCGAGAGATTCTAACACATTTCCATTATTGATAGAAATTTTTAAAAAATCAGTAAAGATGTAAATGATCTGTACATGACAAATAAAATATCTGACCTGAGGCTCACATAGGGCACCTAGCAACCATAGATACACATTATGGTCAGCCACACAAGGAACACTTACCCTATATAGGTCCAAAAGACAAAGCTCAACAAATTTCAAAGGACTGAAATTTGGAGTGTCCACACACACACACACACACACACAAACACGCATACACACTCAGAGAGTTATACAAGTCGCATGATCCAAAACACTAGGGGGTGCCATTCACAAAAGACAATGATGTAAATGGCTCCCCTAATGCCCAGTGCATCTGTTACTGCATTATGAAATCACACACATGTTCTCTGATCAAAATGAAATTAAGCAAGAAATCAAAAACCAATCCTAGGAAAATTTCTCTACATTTAAAAACTGCAAAACACACTTTTAAATAACTCATAATAAAGTAAAAATGAAACTCAGACATTTTGAACTGTATGACAAAAATATTGTACCTCAAAACTTGTTGAATGCAGCTAAGTATTTAATTCACATATTATAATTTTAATTTAAATATTTATAAAATGCCTACATTAGAAAAGACAAATGACTAGAAATTAATAAACAAAGTATCCATCTCAAGAATCTCCCCCTCAAGAATAGGGGAAAGGGCAACAAAACGAATTCAGGGATAGCAGAAAAGAAATAGGATTTTTAAATAAAGTAATGAAATACTAATGATATAGAGTATCAACAGAGCCAAAGGCTGGTTATTTGAAAGACTGAAAACTGGACAATCCTCTGGCCAGAACTGAGAAAAAAGAGTGGACCTACAAATACTCAATGTCAGGAAGAGAAAGGGTACGTAACTACAGTTCTATAAACTTTAAAAAGATCACAGGAGAAGATGATGAACAACTTTATGCTCCTAAATTTGAAACCTGGAAGAAATAGACAAAATCTCCTAAAAGCACAATTTACTAAAACTGGCTTAAAAAAATAAAATCAGATGTACAAACTTCCAGTTATAATAAGATAAATAAATGCCAGGATGTAATGCCTACAACTTGATAAATATAATTAACTCTGCTGTATCTTATACACGAAAGTTGTTAATAGAGCAAATCTCAAGTGTTCTCATAACATGGAAAAAATTTTTTCTATTTCTTTCATTTTTTATCTATATGAGACAATTTATGTTTACTAAACTTACTGTGATAAGCATTTCAAGTATCAGGAAATGCTGTTATGCAGTGCTGTAGGCCAGTTAGCTCTCAATAAAAGAGAAAGGAAAAATAAATAATTAAAATTGGAGGGAGAGAAAGAATACCATTTCAAAATCCTGAAGAACTTTCACAAACTCTTTTTACAAATGAAAGTTTGGGACTGCATGGCTTCACTGGCAGGTCTTACCAAGCATTCCTGCAACAGATCATTCAACTGTTGAGGGACCCCTTTCCTTGGCTCCAGTCACCACAAAGCCTGAACATGTCCCCAGAGCCATGCAGGAAGGCACCTGAGTGGGGCTGATGTCTCACAGCACCAACTCCCTGGAAATGCACCAGGTACAGAAAATAGCAAAGGCTGGTGCCCAGAGCCCACAGTCTGATCTGGCGGATGATAGCACCTGCAACAAGAGCTGTCAAGCAGCCTAGTGATTAGAACGGTATTAAACCAGTAAGAAGCTAAGGCTTAACGTCTCTGTCCCCATCTCCCACACACACAGCCATCTCACCCCCAGCAGCCTCACACACACAGTCACAGGGAGCAGGCAGGAAGCTGCACGCAGGGGCTGCCAGGGCTCCTGAGATGGAAGTCCATGAGCTCGGAATGTGAGGTAAACGACATTCCGGTACACGAGAAAAAAAAAGTGGGTTTTTAAAAGATGCTACTTAGGAAAGCATCAAGATAATATCAAGTACCTAAAAGAAATGGAACAAGAGATACGCAACACCTCTACAGGGCAAGTATGTAAATTAGGGAAATTCACAGATCTTCCTAAATAAATGAAGACGCATCATGTTCATAGACTGGAACGCTCAATTTTGTAAAGATGTTAAATCTCACCAAATTGTCATACAGGCTCAATGCAATCATAATCACATGCAACAAATTTTCTTTCTTTGAACTCGCAAGCTAATTCTTAAATTCACATGAAGAGCAGAAGAACCAGAAGAGCCAGATGTTCTCAAAGGAAACAAGTGTGAGGACTTCTCTCAGTCAATTTCCATAAGCTGGTAATGAAGACAGAGGAGCAGTGCAAGGGTGACCATGGAGAGAGAGCAGACATCCCCTGACAGCCCTACACTGCCACGGCCTCTGGACAAACAACAAAGCCCTGCGGCGGAGGGAAGGATGAGCTTTCTAGCAAAATTCACTAAGACAACTAGGTATCTACAGGGGGGAACGAAAAAATTAAATTGGACCCCTTCCATAGACCATACAGACGAAGTATATACAAGATCCAAATGGGAAGGGAGCCTTCCAGATAGAAGAGGGGATCATCTTCATACTACCAGGGAAAAGAGCAGGAAAGAAGTTCTTAGACAAAATGGAAAACAGCATGAAGATGAAAGAGAAAAAGTAACAAATCTGATGACATTAAAACTGAAATGTCAAAAGACTCCACAAAGAAAGCAGAAAGACAAGTTTCGAAGTGGAAAGGCACTTACAGTAAATATCCGAAATATATATAAGCTCCTAAAATCAGTAAGAAAAAGACAACTCAAAAAAGATGGGCAAAAGACCAGGACGGGCTTTTAAAAAAAAAAAAAAGAATATATGAGTATCTTGTACCAATGTGCTATGCCAGGTTATGCATACCAGACTACATAAGAATGCTCACTTTAACATCATTCAGGAGTAGGACAGGTAAGCAAATTATGACATATCCTGCAATGATATGCATGGAAGTGAAAATGAATTGATTACACATATATTCAATAATCTGGGTAAATCTTACAAATATAATACAAAGGAAAGAAGCAGTGCAAAAAAATAAATGCAGTATATCAACCATATACTCTTCAAAGTGGCAAAATAAGCAGTTTTCTAGAGATGCATGCATATGGAGGAAAATCATTAAGAAGACTGAAGAAATACCACCCAAAAAAGTAAGAACAATACTCACCTCTCTGAGGGAGGAAGTAACTGTGATGAGGGTGGGATGTCAAGGACCGCCAGGTGGGGGCACACAGATGTTCTTTTTATAAAGACAAATTAAACTGTAAATAGATGTTTTATGCATTTTTTACCTCATAATTTTTAAAAAGAAAGAAAATCAAATCAAGTAAGACTAGACCCTCTTAAATATAACAGCTAAATGAAAAGAGCCATTAGACAATTCCTTCTAGGTCTCTAATGATTATTAACAGCAAAAGAGGATTTCTGTACAATTAACTAAACCCTTAAGGTAGCAGGTCAAATCCAGTACTCTAAGTCTTCATGATGAAGTGCCTGATTTATAACACCAAAACCGGAAAGGATTTTATTCTTAAATCCTCTTACATGTTTAACAATTATTTCAGTTTCAACCTCCGACCTACCTGGCTTTATAAAGCCCAAGTGAAATGTAATTGTTTCTATCAGAGAAAGGAGGACTCTAAACCCAGACTTGTAAATTACCTGTCTAGGGATCATGCAAGCTCAATTCTCACCAGCAGTTAATCTGTACTATCAACTTGATACAATGTAATCTTAAATTTTAATGCCCTGTTTAAACTGAAAAGTAAAATTCCACTGGTTGAAAAATAACATTGGGTAAAAGAACAACTACACACCTAACAATTTATTAATTATAATGAATCAGCTATCAACTAATACTCCACTGAATAAAAGGTGATCTAATCACGCATCATCAGTCTCCCCAACACCTCCAGTCTTTCTTGGCTCTTCCCAGGGAGCCACCCCTTCCTGGAAAGAGGGAGTAACCAGTTACAGACCAGTCCTCTCACCATACATAACTAGAAAGCTGGAGAAAACATGAAAAACACTTTTTTAGACATTAAAGTACATGCAGTACAGGAATGTGGTCCCTGAGAAAGAAAGCAAATAAGGTGAGCCTCGTGATCACTGAGCTTTCTGTGTGGATAGACACGGCCCCAAACGGGGAAAGGTAGAATCAATGAGCTGAGGCGACAGAGATCAGAGCTTGAGACAGAGATCAGAGCTTGTGAAGCTGGAACTGGTGGGCCCAAGAAACGGTGCTCCAGAAATCTACCTGGGGTCACTTGTGTCCCAGTCAGCAAGACTCTAGGAGGCTGGGCAAAGAACAACTACTGCATGAGGGTGGGAAACATTCAAGTTCTGGTAAGTCAGAACGAAGAGGCCTCACTGACCACTGACCCAGAAAGACAGCCACATCTCAGGCATAGGGCTAGAACAGACTCAGAACAAAGGCTTCTCTACAAGGGGGTCATCCAATTTTTCCTGTAAAGGGCCAGATGGTAGGTATTTTAAGCTTTGCGGGCCACACAGTCTCTGTCCAACTACTTAAGTTTGTCACCAAAGCACAAAAGTGACGCAGACAATACATAAACGACATAGCTGTGTTCCAAAAGACTTTATATACAGAGACAAGCAGTGGGTCTTATTTTTGCCAACCCCTGATCTAGACTTGCTTTAACAAAGACAGAAAACAATCCCCGAAATAATGAAGCTGATACACTAGTAAACTAACTTCCTTCCATAACAAAACTCAACACTATTTAAATGAAGACAGTAACATACAGATTCTCAACAACATAACACTCGCCATGTCCAACATCCCATCAAAAATTACCAGATCTAAGTAAAAGCAGGAAAATGTGATCCATATGCAAAAGAAAATCAATCCAGACAAACAGACCCAGAAATGACAGTGATGATGGAAAGAACAGACAAGAGTTTTAAAACAATATACTAACAATGAAATTAATTTGTTCAAGGATTTAGAGGAAAACATGAACACAAAGTAGAGAGAAATAATAAACTATAAAAAAGACCCAAGTAGAAGTTCTAGAAAAGAAAAACAAAATATCAAAACGAAAACTATTAATACATTGTGTGCTGTGCTTAGCGGCTCAGTGGTGTCAGACTCTTTGTGACCCTCTGGACCATAGCCCACTAGGCTCCTCGGTCCATGAGGATTCTCCAGGCAAGAATACTGGACTGGATTGCCATGCCCTCCTCTGGGGGATCTTCCCAACCCAGGGGTCGAAGCCAGGTCTCCCACACTGCAGGCAGATTCTTTACCATCTGAGTCACCAGGGGTGGGAACTCCCTGGCAGTCCAGTGGTTAGGATGCAGGGGTGCTTCCAATGCAGGGGGCACAGGTTCAGCCCCTGGTTAGGGAACTAAGATCCCATAAGCTATGCAGTATAGCTAAAAAAAGTGGGGGGTGGGGGGGGACGACTACATTGGGTAGGTTTAACAACATATTAGACAATTCAAAATAACAGACTGAGAGAACTTGAAGACACTGAAATAAAAATGATCCAAATTAAAACAAAGAGAAGGAAAAAAAGGTATAAGTCGGGAGAAAGCCTCATGGACCAACATGAAGGATCTAAGATAAATGTAATTGGAACTCTGGAAGATTGAGCTGTAGTTTTATAGTTTTCACCAAATCAAGAATCTCAGGGGACTACAAGCAAGCTAATCACAAAGAAAACTACACCAACGAGCATCATAATCAAACTGCTAAATTCCAAAGATAAAGAGAAAAATCTGAAAAGCAGCAGGAGAGAAAAAGACACATTACATCTTGGGGAACAAAAACAAGACTAGAGCACACTTCTCATCAGGATCAAGGCAGGCCTGACCACAATAGAGCATCTTCAAAATGCTGAAGAAGCAAAGTCAACCTAGAACTCTATATCCAGTGAAAACGTCCTTCAAAAATCATGATGAAATAAGGACAGTTCTACACAAATAAAAGCTGAAAAAATGTATTACCAGGGGACCCAAGTAACACTCTTCAGACAGGAGAAAAAAGACAGCAGATTCAAACTCAGAACTATACAGAGCAATGAAGGCTGGGGACTGAACTTAAGTAAATACAAAAAATGTTCTCAGTTTTCAAATTTCATTAAAAGATAATTATTTTTTAAAAATAATAACAATGTAGTCTGGGGTTTATAACATGTATAAGTAGAATGTACATTCAGTTCAGTCGCTCAGTCATGTCTGACTCTTTGTGACCCCATGAATCGCAGAACGCCAGGCCTCCCTGTCCATCACCAACTCCCGGAGTTTACTCAAACTCATGCCCATCGAGTCGGTGATGCCATCTAGCCATCTCATCCTCTGTCATCCCCTTCTCCTCCTGCCCCCAATCCCTCCCAGCATCAGGGTCTTTTCCAATGACTCAACTCTTCCCATGAGGTGGCCAAAGTACTGGAGTTTCAGCTTCAGCATCAGTCCTTCCAATGAACACCCAGGACTGATCTCCTTTAGGATGGACTGGTTGGATCTCCTTGCAGTACAAGGGACTCTTAAGAGTCTTCTCCAACACCACAGTTCAAAAACATCAATTTTTCGGCGCTCAGCTTTCTTTATAGTCCAAATCTCACATCCATACATGACCACTGGAAAAACCATAGCCTTGACCAGATGGACCTTTTGTTGGCAAAGTAATGTCTCTGCTTTTTAATATGCTATCTAGGTTGGTCATCACTTTCCTTCCAAGGAGTAAGCGCCTTTTAATTTCATGGCTGCAATCACCATCTGCAGTGATTTTGGAGCCCCAAAAAATAAAGTCTGACACTGTTTCCACTGTCTCCCCATCTATTTCCCATGAAGTGATGGGACCTGATGCCATGACCTGAGTTTTCTGAATGTTAAGCTTTAAGCCAACTTTTTACTCTCCTCTTTCACTTTCATCAAGAGGCTTTTTAGTTCACCTTCACCTTCTGCCATAAGGGTAGTGTTATCTGCATATCTGAGGTTATTGATATTTCTCTCAGCAATCTTGATTCCAGCTCGTGCTTCTTCCAGCCCAGTGTTTCTCATGATGTACTCTGCATATAAGTTAAATAAGCAGGGTGACAATATACAGCCTTGACATACTCCTTTCCTGATTTGGAACCAGTCTGTTGTTTCATGTCCAGTTCTAACTGTTGCTTCCTGACCTGCATACAGGTTTCTCAAGAGGCAGGTCAGTTGGTCTGATATTCCCATCTCTTTCAGAATTTTCCACAGTTTATTGTGATCCACACAGTCGAAGGCTTTGGCATAGTCCTAAAGCAGAAATAGATGTTTTTCTGGAACTCTCTTGCTTTTTCGATGATCCAGCGGATGTTGGCAATTTGATCTCTGGTTCCTCTGCCTTTTCTAAAACCAGCTTGAACATCTGGAAGTATGTATGCGTGAACAGCAAAAGGATGGGGGACAGAAGCACCCTATTGTCAGGTTCTTAAACTCACATGTGAAGAGGTGTACTTTATTTGAGGTACAATGCAATAAGTTAAAGATGTAATACTGCAAACCTTAGAACTAGCACCCCAAAAAATAAAACAAAGAGATATAGCTAATAGGCCCACAGAGGATATATCATAAGGATAATCATTTTTTCAGATAACAGTAAAATAACTATGCAGAAGGATTCAATAATTAAGTACAGGAAAATATAAACTTTTATAAATATAACTCTACTGATCCCTATCTCCCACCCCTGTCCTTAATTGTGTAACTTTTCCATATATTTCTACATAGATAAGCATTTATTTTTATATGTGTGTGTATATATATATATAAAATAGCTTCTTAAAAACACAAACACAAATAGGATCATACCAAATAGTCTGCTCAGTGTCTTGGTTTTTTTAATATGTGTGTGGGATTTAATTTAATAATACATCTTAGAAACTTTCCCATAACAGCACACACAGAATTATTTCACTGTGTGTACTAGCTGCATGGAAGTCTAGTATATCACCAAAAGTTAACTAATCAGTTCTCTATTGATGGCTATTAGGTTATTTGCAGGCACTCAATAAATACAAACTAAGTGAATGAATGAATGAATGCTGTAATGAATATTCTTGTAGAAAATTGGGATAATCTTAAAATGCCACATTTTTACATTTGCTTAGATTTACTATTCCTAAATTTAAAATAAGCTCATAATTTCATAAAGACAATTCCATAAAGCTATGCCATTTAAAATGAAGAAAAAATAACCTATAGAATCAACCAATCTAATTAGCATCAAATTTTTCTCAAAGAAAAAAATATCAACATCATCAGCGACATTCTGGCATTTCTCACATATATTCATTCAAGTGAAAATGTATTTAGTTAAGTGAAAACTATCAGCAATTTTAATAAGGTGAAAAAACAGATCATAAGGTAGGATCCACTGCCTCAAAGTTAAACACAGTAACATAAGACACTGAGAGGGCACTGGGGAATCACCCACAAACAAGCGTGTCCTGGGACAGCTTGCAGTAAACAAGGGCAGAGCAAGGGGCTCATGGTCAACACCTTCCTTCCCCACAGCAGGACCAGGTGAATGTGAGGGAGGTGGGCAAGGCGTAAGAAGAATGAGTCAACCTCCAGGCCCGCTTCTGGCACCTGGAATTCTGGAGCGCATCTGAGGGAGACAGAGCCATGGGGGAGCCCAACACCGCTCAGGGCATCACTCTTCACCCTGTGTTGCAAGACCCACGCAAACCCGGGAAGGGAGAGCAGATCAGGTGCCCACAACCAAGATTCAAAAGAATCTGAAGCAAACCAGAACTCACACAGGGACCTGAGCTCTGGAACTGAGTAACAAAAGCTGAGGCTGTGTGAGAGCAGGGAGTCACTGAACAGAGTAAAGGAGGAGCGGATCAGCACTGGAGACAAGGACCAAATGTAGGTCACAGGAAATGCATCCCAGACACAGTTCCAAAGTCCAGCGGTCAGAGCCAGGCTTCTGGGCTAGCCCCCAAACCCCACTCCCAGTGAGGCCCCTGGAGAGCTGAAGCACTTTCTACTTGACTCATTTATCCTGGAACCCCAGACAGCACTAGGCCAGTGAGCCTACCCACGGGAAGGCAGCAGAGAGCAGGAGTCAAGGACGGTATCAGCAGCAAAAGGCTGTGAGGCAAGCATCTGTCCAGAGAATTTCCCACAGTGGCGTCTGTTAAACCCAGCAGTTTGCCTCACAGGCCACATAATGCAGAAATAAAGCATTTCATCTTCAGAGCACCCTTACTAGAAAGAAGGGAACAGTAATGACCTCAGCTTCCCAGTCTGATTTGGTAGATTCCGAGAATTGTTTTTATGAGAATACTCATTCTGAATGAAATGAATTTGATATCAGGAAAAAAATGTGTGAGCTATTATTGAAACCCTAATGTTACCATGATGGCTTGCAAGAATCACTTCATTTTCTGTAGTGTTCACAAACTGTGATTTATGGGACATATGTCATAAAGTCTAGTTTTTTTATAAACTACAACATTTACCAGAACCTCACATAAACACATTCAGGTAGAGCATGGATCTTAGAGGAGAGCTCCTATTTTAACTCAGGAGAGGGGCCGGGGTTGGTACAAAAGCATTTTTAAAAAGAAGGGGAGCTAAGTCTGCCTAGTTTGGCGCTCCTCTTAGGATGGCAGTCACCTGAACCACTTGTACCCCTTACCAACTGATGAGAACAGCAGGCGTAGCTCCCTGTCTTGACAGGCACAATTTCTGCTCCTTTTCTTCCAAATAGTCAATCACATGCAACATCTGCGCCACCAACAGGAGGCGATGGCTCTCCTTAGCAGCCGCGCAGTAAGGAGCACGTGGACAGAAACCACAGCCATGCAGGCTGCCCCTCAAACACCGAGCCCAGCTATGAGCCCCACAGTCCTCCCGCCTCACCGACCAGATCACATTGAATCCTTCTAACACACCACCACAAGGCAGGGAGCCTTAGACCCACTTTACAAAGCAAAACACTAAAATCTACACCAAAAACAGAGAGCTAGAAAAGGAACCAGCTTGGGCCAAGGTCACTCTGACACCAAAGTCCTTTCTCTTAGATAAAACCTCCACTGCCTGTCCAATTTTTAGAAGTCCACCAAGATTTTCTGAGTCTCCATAATGTGGGACTTCAACCCAATGAGAAATCTCACCTAAGGCTGTCCTGCCAATGGGATGAGAAGCAAGGCGGAAGCCTGGCTCCACAGTTGTCACACTGGGGCCTGGACTCCTGGCTCAGCTCCTCAGCAGCTCAGGAATTCTATGGGGTTGCCTGCCCCCTCTAAGTGGCCTTGGCTCACTCAGGTAACAACAGATGCCTGCGAGGGGTGTTGTCAGGAATAAGTAAACTAGATCCATGTGGGAAAAAAAATGCTCAGAAACTGTAAAGCCATAAAGTGGGAGCAGCATAGCTTCTGCCCTCACCATCTCCCATTCCTGGCCTCTTTCTACCACCTTCTATCTCTCCCTCTGTAGGCTCCTCTGCCTTGCAAACATTTGTCTGCTGCTGCCCCTACTTCTCTCCTCCCAAACCCTTGCTCTGCGACCACTGCCTCACTCTCCCCCCACCTCCTTGATAACTATTCCCCAGAAGTTCAGCTTCCACAAAATTTTCTATTCAACTGAGTCATTGCTCACAAAAGTCACCAGGGGCTCTAGCTCTGTCATACAACAAATATTTTATGAAGTCTGTGCTACGTAACAGACCCTCCCTGGTACACACACCTTCATTATCTTTCCTCCAGAAGCACTGTTCTCTGACTTCACCTTACGTTACTAACCTCTTGGTTCCAGATTTATAGTAACAACAGAAAATTTTTTAAAAACCAAACCCAATTAGATCTGAAGATATCACTGCAAATGCATGTTTAGCTTAATACAAATAGAGATGGTTACATACAGAAATGTTTACAGATGTGTGTATATACACATTTATCTCTTTGCTCTGTCACCTGAGAGGACCTAAAAGTAGTGACACCCCAGCAGCAATGAACACACCCAGCACCAGATCTCGGTCTCTAACACCATCCTCCAATAAGGGGAATCAGGGCTCCTTGAAAAAACACCTAAATTTAGAACTGAGGCAGGAAATGTACAGATGAGTCTGGAGCATCCCGTGCTCCAGAAAGTAAATTCAGTTCAGTTCAGTTCAGTCGCTCAGTCATGTCTGACTCTTTGTGACCCCATGAATCTCAGAACGCCAGGCCTCCCTGTCCATCACCAACTTCCAGAATTTACTCAAACCCATGTCCATCGAGTCGGTGATGCCATCCAGCCATCTCATCCTCTGTCGTCCCCTTCTCCTCCTGCCCCCAATCCCTCCCAGCATCAGGGTCTTTTCCAATGACTCAACTCTTCCCATGAGGTGGCCAAAGTACTGGAGTTTCAGCTTCAGCATCAGTCCTTCCAATGAACACCCAGGACTGATCTCCTTTAGGATGGACTGGTTGGATCTCCTTTGCAGTAAGGGACTCTTAGAGTCTTCTCCAACACACAGTTCAAAAACATCAATTTTTCGGCGCTCAGCTTTCTTTATAGTCCAAATCTCACATCCATACATGACCACTGGAAAAACCATAGCCTTGACCAGATGGACCTTTGTTGGCAAAGTAATGTCTCTGCTTTTTAATATGCTATCTAGGTTGGTCATCACTTTCCTTCCAAGGAGTAAGCGCCTTTTAATTTCATGGCTGCAATCACCATCTGCAGTGATTTTGGAGCCCAGAAAATTAAAGTCTGACACTGTTTCCACTGTCTCCCCATCTATTTCCCATGAAGTGATGGGACCTGATGCCATGACCTGAGTTTTCTGAATGTTAAGCTTTAAGCCAACTTTTTCACTCTCCTCTTTCACATTCATCAAGAGGCTTTTTAGTTTATTTTTACTTTCTGCCATAAGGGTGGTGTCATCTGCATATCTGAGGTTATTGATATTTCTCCCAGCAATCTTGATTCCAGCTTGTGCTTCTTCCAGCCCAGCGTTTCTCATGACGTACTCTGCATATAAGTTAAATAAGCAGGGTGACAATATACAGCCTTGATGTACTCCTTTTCCTATTGGGAACCAGTCTGTTGTTCCATGTCCAGTTCTAACTGTTGCTTCCTGACCTGCATACAGGTTTCTCAAGAGTAAATTAGGTGCTTAAAAAAAAAAATTTCCACCACAGTGGGACTTTGTTAAAGCAGTGCAGGAGCCAACTGAAAGAGCTTTCACTGGCCAAAGATGGAGCAACAAAATACAGTAGTGGATTATAACCCAGAGGACAAAATAAATATCTATGAGTCCATACTGATATTAAGTAAATGATTGAACAGATTAATAAATGGGGAAGAATAGATAAGTCTCCCACCCAGAAAAATTTCAGTTAATGTATGCCCTTAGGGAGATGGAACACAACTTCCTCCCCTTTTAAGTGTGGGCTGGGCACAGTAAATTCCTTCCAAAGAGAGCAGAATGAGGGTGGGGAGGGGATATCAAGTGGAGAACCTGACCAACAGGACCTTGGCCCATACCAAAGTCATAGCACCAGTAATGAGTCATGTTGAGTGCATGGACCTCTGATGTGATATGAGGCGAAGAGCACTTTCCCTCTGTGATCTTCCTCTCCAAAACCTATAACCCCAGTTTTATCATAAGAAAAACATCAAACAAATTCCTACATAGGGACAGTCTACAAAATCCCTGACCAGTACTGCTATAAACTGTCAAGGTCATCCAAAACTAGGAAAGTCTGAGAGACCATCATTACATTTCGTCGTCACATTTCCATGGACCCTAAGGAAATGTGACGACGAAATGTAATGTGGCATCGCGGGTGGGATCTTGAAGCAGAAAGAAGATAATAGGTAAAAATTTAGGAAATCCAAATAAATTACAGAGAGACTTTAGTCGATAATAATGTATCAATGTTGATTCATTAGTTATGACGAGTGTACAATCCTAATGTAAGATGTTAACAACAGCAGAAACAGGGTACAAAGTTCTAAAGGTAAAAGAAGAGCCACGCTAGAAAACACCAAACTGAACCGAATTCACTGTGCACAGCTCATCCCCAACACCCTTGGGCATGGGGACGAGGGGTGCAGCGGGGATGGGTGAAGGCCAGACACCGAGGGGACAAGAGGCCGGGAGCCACTGATGCACCGCTTTCAATATTTCCACTGAAACATTCTTTTTTTTGATTTATGAAAAATAAATTTATTACATAACACCTTGTTTTTAACAATGTTCAATTTTTTAAATTCAGAATACTTGTGTCATTCATGTAAAATAGTTTGATACAGTACATTGTATGTTATAGGTTTTCTTTTTTCCTCAAAAATTCTAAGGCTCTCCTACTCCTTCTCCTTTGCTGAAGTAAGGGCACCCTAAACAACGTGCGAACGAGTTTTAAAAAAAGAAAATGAACTGAACAAAATTTTAGTAGCACTACACCAACCAGCTTTAAAATCAGGACAAAATATCTGAATCGGATGCCGCACCTTTTTAAGGAAGTTATCATTCATGCTTTTTTCATCTTAAAGCATGCTGAAACATTCTTTAAGGAAAACTTTCTCCAAGTTCCACAGCCACTCTTTCCCTCCTGAATGCTGGCAGTGGCTCATTCCTCTCCCTCCTATTAATACATCCAGCTAGAACCAGCAAGTCACTCTGTTGCCTCCTGTAGCCAGTCAATGGCCAGGTGCGATCCAGCCTTGCTCCAGGGAGCACTGGGGGCCGCCTCGGCATCTCCCTGGCCTCTCCCTAGCTCCAGCTGTGGCCAGCTCTTCCCTGCAGCTGGGGCACTGCCTTGGGGAGAATGGAGCGAAGCACTGCCCAAAGACAGGCTCTCTCCCCTCCCCACCTCGACACACCTCTGCCCTCCCTCCCACTCTCCCCCTTCTCTGCCCTCCCCCCGCCCCCTCCTTTCTTCTTTCCTTTCTGTCTCTTTCAGGTACTGCCGGCCTTCCAGGAGGCTTTCTCCCCACTCTGCACGCAGCCACCACCACCCCAGCCCATCTTCCCCAATAAACTGGTAAACTCCCTAAAAGCAGGAGTTATTCACCAATGAATCACCAACACCAAGCACTGTATCCGGCACATAGAGGCCCTTAATAAATATTCGCTAAATCACTGAATTATTTAAACCAGTTTTGGAGACTTCACCATGCTTGCCCCTCCTTGCATCCTCACCATCTGACCTGCACACACTTCCCCCGCCCCCGTCGGTGACCCCCTACTGCACACAGAGCAGGGCTCAGCCCACCCAATACCTTGGACATACAGACACCACCTAAATGTCTAGTGAGCAGAAGTCCTTAAATCACTACTTTGTTACTCAAGTGAGGATACATAATTACTGTGTTGTGTTTTCTCTAATAAGATAAAATTCCTCAAGGGGCCACACCCACCTCTTCTGTCTCCTCAGATCCCACACAACCCCAGGCTCAGTGCCATGTATGTAAATGGTACAAAGTGCTCATAAGAACAATTATTTCCCCACAAAACACTGAGAAGCCCTGTAGGTTGCTTTTGGATAGCATACACTGGTAGTTAGGATTTGTGCATTTCAATGTATGTACAGTCTGCCTCAAACAATAATGTAAGTGAACATTAACCTCTTAGTTAATAAGTGTGCTTCCCCAAGCGCAATGGGTTATCAAACGCCCCTCTGTGCATTCCAGCCAACAAATGACTCATTGAGGACGAAGGAGCCAGGTTCTCACTGCTGGGAAGGAAGTAACAAACCTGAAAAGAGGGACAGAGGAGACGGGGTCCACTGGTAACCACCTCTGTACATCACGGTACAACGCACAGCAGTAAGTAAGCAATAAATCCAGACAGACATGGATGCCTCCCCCCGACATCTCTGCTGAGGCGGCCTGCAAACAATGGCACATCAGTAGCAATGCCGGACCTGGTGCCAGCTCTCGCATCTGAATTCTGTTTTCCACCAAAAGGAACTGAGGATCATTGGAGAAAAGGCTGATTCCAGGGCTGAGGCAGGGAAAATACACGATGAGCCTGGAACATCTCAGGCTCAACATCAACATCTTGGCACAACATCTTTTTTGTGCCAAAAAGCTAAGGAATGTTCAAGCCTGGTACATCCAAGGCCACTGACGATGATGTGAAGAGGCCTTGCTAGGCAAGAAAATAAGCGATGACAGGGATGGGCCAAGTGAATAACAGTAATAAGGTTGGGACCAAGCAACAGGGTGTGCTTTCTGATAATGATGCTGGGGAAAAACCACATGACTTCAGCAGCATCCTCACACAAAATGTGTAACATGAATCTGAGTACTGGGAAATATCAGGACATTCCACAATGGAATAGGAAACCTGAGAATGTTCCACAAAACATCTGCCTGTATTCTTTTAAAATGTCAAGGTCACCGAATTCAGAGACAAAAAGTAGGATGATGGTTACCAGGCGCTGGGGGAGGGGGAGGGAGAGTTAGTGTTTAACGGGGACAGAGCAGATGAGAAAGTTCTGGAGATGGATGCTGGTGATGGCTGAACAATGTACTTAATAACTGTAGCCTTAAAAATGGCTTAAATGATAAATTCCATATTATGTATATTTTATGACAATAAAAAATGTCAAGGTCAAGGAACTCTAAGAAAGCCTAAGAATCTCCTTTAGATTAAAGGAGGCTAAACAGATGAGACTTCTAAGGCAATGAGTGAACCTGGAGGCGGGAGGGGCAGAAATGGCTGCAAACCACAACATTTTAATGTGAACTGGATTAATAATAGTATTATATCAATGACAAATGTTCTGATTTTTACAACTGTCCTATGTTTACATAAGATGATGTCCTTTGTTCTTAGGAGACACACACAGTAAGGCATAAAAGAGCACCATCTCCAACTTGTTCAGTTGCTAAGTAGTGACCAACTCCCTGCAACCCCATGGACTGCAGCATGCCAGGCTTCCCTCTCTTTCACCATCTCCCAGAGTTTGCTCAAATTCATGTCCATTGAGTTGGTAATGCCATCCAACCATCTCATCCTCTGTTGCCCCTTCTCCTCCTACCTTCTGTCTTTCCCAACTTACTCTTCAATAATTTGAGGGAAAGAATTACATATTCGCATTTATAAGTAGAGAAGAGTAAATGAGGCAAGATGTAAAAACTGGTGAATCTGGGTAAGGGTACACAGGAATTCATTACACTATTCTCGTGATTGTTCTATGTGAAATTATATAAAAAAAAAACAAGCTAGTCGCAATAATCCACCTGGAAACCACACCTGTCACTGGCTGTCTCTTCTCACCTGTCTCCCCTTCTGTTCTAAAGGCACAACCTTCTCTGCAGAGTTGAACGTACTGGGCAAGTTTAAGGTTCAAGAACATGATTAAAGCATTAACATATCATGCCATACGTTTACTGGAATGGCCTTTGCTGTGTATTTAACTAGACTTACAAAAAGAAAACAGTATCCACCTTGAGCTCCATGGAAACAAGCATGGTGGATGTTCAAAGCACTTTAATGGCTTCTGAACAAAAAGAAGACAGTCAGACACCTGGAGGACACCCTCTATATATAAGCCACATGGATTTTGTTAGAACTCTAGCTTTAGAATTCCACAAGGTGATAATGAGGCAGAAACATCGTCATCCATTTCAGGCAACTTCCACAGCACAGCATGTTGTTCAAAATGGAAAATGGCACATTTTTTAAAGCAGGTGAAAAAATATCTATGTAGAGGTCCCTGTGGAGCTCCTCAGTTTCACATGACAAGTGCCAACAAAAGTTCATACACTTCAAATGCAGAGTGAGAGAGGGACTGACATAAACCCCACCCCCTTTTGCCCCCACATCAGAACCAGACTCCCTTGATTCTACCTACCTGCCCCGCCCCGTCCTCCACCCCTCCTGCCACTGCCTCCTCCAGTAATCCACTGGCTCTCACCTGGATTACCCTGCTCCCCTCCCCAGCTGGTGATCCCACCTCCAGACCCTCCACTCCACCCACAGTCAAAAAGACCTTTCAAAATACAAATCTATGTCTGACATTCCCCTGCTTAAATCCTTAAGCAGCTTCTATCACCAAATACATCAACAGTGAGTTTAATGCTGGGTCAACCTGACTAATTTATCTGTTTCAAAAATGCAGTTCAATGCAAATGATTTACTTATTTAAATACACTCAAGGCTTTGAGATAACCATGGCCTCCTCCCCTGTAAATACACCATGTATTATAATCTGGTATTGACATCTGTCTGTCCTACCAGACACCAAGGTATGGTATAGCACACTAAGTGAATAATAAACCTCCACTGAGCTGAAGTGAAGTTTCTACCTTCTACCACCTACCTCTGCTCAACCCACTGGACTCATTCTCCTCCCCTCACAGAACAAAGCCATCCTGGGTGGGTGGCAGTGTGTCTCCCTTCAGGACGCGCACTAGAAGTCTGGGGCAACAGGAGGCCCTAACCCTGTCTAAAGGACTAGACATAAGACAAATGCCTTCACAGTCACAAAGGCTCTCCACAAGCTCAGAGGATGGAAAGAGTGTACCAGATCCCTTTCAAGTCTCACCTGATTTCTGGTCAAGCTTGGTATTGTTGGCCAACCATCTAATACCTCAAGCCTTCTTCCTAGTTTAAGTTTGATGCCCACTTTCTTTTAACTACACTAACAAGTCTCAAACATTTGATAACAGGACATCTAACTACTCTTAAAGATTACTAAGACTTTCAAAGAGCTTTTTATTTGAGTAACACTTATCAGTATTTTCAATCTTAGAGGCTAAAACCAGGAAAAAAAAAAAAAAGAAGAAAAGAATAATATATTTCGTTGTTAATTTATTTAAAAATTATACTTATTACTTTTTCAATATTTATATGAAAAATAACTATATTTTTAAAAAATTGTGAGACAAGTGACATTGTTTTCTGCACATCTCTTTAATGACTGCCTTAATAGAAAACAGCTGACCTCTCACATTCTGTACTCAATCTGTTGTGATATGTTGTTTTGTTTGAAGTACGTGAGAAAAATATGGACTAAAAATGAAACATCATTGGAAAGGGCAGGAGTATCAGAATAGCCAAATAATTGGACATATTCTTCTTTGATATTATGTCAAAACTCAGTATCTGGTAGTTTCTTAAAGGTCTACTGCAATCTATCTGAATAGAATAGAAAACAGAAAACGTAATCTACCCAAAACCACAGCCATGACTTTTCACACTCTATTATGTTAAAATCCATTGGCCCAACTTTGGATCTTTTACCCATGGATGATTTTATAATATCATGAATCGGTCACTTGAAAATATCAGTTCACTGAATTATGCAGATGTTCCAAATGTCAAACACATTTCATTCTTCAGTATAAAAGCAAACTGTATTCATTAACACCCCCATCATCTCATCAGAAACATCTTCACCTACTGGGAAGCTGGGAACTGCACAATGGTGGATACAGGTGTTCCGAAACTCTAATTTTCACTTGAGAGCTCAAATCTTACCACTGGCAACAAATTCTGTCAGTTGCTTTTCTTGAAGTGAAGCTAACTCAGTTTGTCTTTGAGAAACTATCTGCCAGAACCCAAGCCTGACTGGGCAGGGCCAGCCTGCCAGCCTCCTCCAGGTATGCTTGTGTTCCAGGAAGGGCCGGGGCTGGTGGCGCCAGCAACTGCAGATGCTCTTCCTCCGACAACCAAGCCTAAGATCAAAGAGGTGTGTGCTAAAGAGCCAAGATTTAAGAAAACTAATCATTTTAATGCTTTATGAAGGGCATTCTGAAGTGAAACTGGAAGCTTTTTTTACTGCGAGTGCATGGTGATGAAGAAAACAATAACCACCAGCACAGTCTGACACCACAGTCTGGATTCGAGCTCAGGCACCAGCAGTTTCACCCACCATCAATGCTCTGTCAACATGAGGAAAAGACCACCAAGCCAACACTGATAACAGCGTTGCCTCAGGAACCCAGGCGAGCACACCGTGAGGACAGCTAGGCTGTGACATCAGCATCGTCATCGGTTACCACTCTGCTGGCTAGTGCACTGTGTCTCTATCCCCGCGCCATCGCCCCCCTCATCTTCCCCACATGCTTTTGTTTCAGACTCCCTGGTCTCTAAGCAGGAGTCTTCCAGTGGAGTGGGGGCATTGTGATATAGTTTTGGTTGTTTCTTTTTACCTGGTCTTTGTTACTCAGATTTTGATTTCTCTGTTGGAGCCCTGAAACGATGTCCCTACAGGCCAGCCTATTAATAAAGCCTCAGTTTCCTCAACAATCACATGGAGGTAACAATCCCTGCTATTGAGTCTTAAAAGACATAATTTATGTGAAAGCCCTTTGTGAGCAATTCATTTTTTCACCAGTACTTTTTAAAAATAATTTTATTTTTAAATTTATTCATTTATTTTGGCTGTTTGCGGCCTTCGTCGCTACTTGGGCTTTTCTCTAGTTGTGGTGAGCAGGTGGGTTTCTCACTGCGGTGGCATCTCTTGTTTCGGAGCATGGGCTCTACGGCACGTGGACTCAGCAGCTGCCACTTGTGTGCTCCAGAGACCAGGCTCCATAGTTGTGGCGCTCAGGCTTGTGGCTCCGTGGCATGTGGGATTTTTCCAGATCAGGGATCGAACCCTAATCTCCTACATTGGCAGGCAGATTCTTCACCACTGAGCCACCAGGGAAGCCCCTCATCAGTACATTTTTACTGAAATGCTACTGTATGCCAAGCACCATTCTCTATGACAGCAGAGACAAGGTCTTTGCTTTATGATAAAAAGCTAATTTCTAGGGGTGGGGTATGAAGAAAAATATCAGAGACATAAAGAGAGATCATGAGCCACTGGGGAGCTGCTTAAGATGGGGTGATCAGGGAAGGTCTCTGAGAAAGTGATCTAGACACTGGCTACAAACCATGAGGAGCCAAGTGTGCAAAGGTGAGATGGAAGAACATTCCAGGCCTTTCCATTCAAGAAGCAGAAAAGGCAGGCGGGGCCAGATTATGAAGCTTTGTGAACCAGGGTGGCTTCTCTATTCTACTCCAAGGACTAGGAAGTCGGGGAAAGGCCTAGTAAGGAAGTGACGAGATCTGATTTACACTTTAACAAGATCCCTCTGACCACTATGTGAAGAATAAGTTGTTGAACTTCCCTGGTGATCCAATGGTTAAGAATCCACCTGCCAATGCAGTGGACATTGGTTCCATTCCTGGTCCAGGAAGATTCCACATGCTGCATCGAAATACTGAAGCCTGAATGCCCTAGAGCCCGCGTGCCGCAACAAGAGAAGGCGTCACAATGAAAAGCCTGTGCACCGCAACAAAGAGTAGCCCCTGCTCATCACAACCAATCCTGCATGCAGCAACGAGGACCCAGCACAACCAAAAATAAATAAATAAATGAAAAAAATTTTTTTTTTAAAAAGTAAATTGTAGGGCAAGAGAAGACACCAGAAGACCAGTCAGGACATGATTCTAGCTGTCCAGATGAAACATGGTAATTGCCTGGACTGGGCTCAGAGCAGTGGAGACAAAATGAGGTGGTCCAATACCGAATACACCCTGGAGGCAAAGTTGACAGGTCCTACTGATGAAATGGATTGTACAAAGAGGGGAGGAAGAGGAAATAATTACAAATAAATTCCAGATGTATAGCTTGAAACAACTGAGTGGGTGGTGATGGCAGTGTGTTGTGATGGAGAAAACCAGGGCAAAGCGGGCAGCCAAGTACCTGAGACAGGAGTCAAGGGTCAAGGCATGTAGACGGCACATAAAACCATGAGACTAGACGAGATCAGCTAGCAAGGGGCATACAGAATAGAGAGATCTCCAAGATCAAGTTCCCAGGTACTACACACTGCTGTCAACCAGCAAAGGAGTCTGAGGAGGAGCAATTAGTGATCTCAGAGGAAAACCTGGAGTTTCAGGAAGACACAGATGCAAGTGAGGGAAAAGCTTTATGGAGGGAGTGGTCCACCCTGGAATGCTGCCAAGAAGTTGAAACGATAGGGACAGAGAAGTGACATTTAGATTTAGCAACAAATAATCACCATATAGAAGGACATTTAGATGTAGCAACAAATAATCACCGTGTAGAAGGATGGTCTGAGTGGCATGAAGAGAGTCTAAATGGAATAGATTGAGAGGATTCAAAGAGAGGAAACAGGAAGTAAGAAAGAGTTGTAAAGTATTACTACTTAGCCTTGCTCTAAAGGCAGCCTAAACATTTGACTGTCCACATAACAGTTTAAAGTAATCTATTCAGCTTCCTCCATGGTTTATTCAAGTTTGGCTACAAAGCAAGGTGACTAAGTCTAAAGACTGGTTTGGGAAATGGTTTCATCATTTTATAGCTATATCTCCTGCACACTTGCAAGTACAGTGTGTCTGCTGATGGTTTTCTTTCAGAGCAGTAGCTCTCATGTTCCCGGATTCCATCCCACACATGCAAGGTAAAGATTCATCTGAGACCAATTATATCCACATGCCCACTTTCTGGAAAATGAACTCTATGATAAAGATGAAGAATCACAGTAAAACCCAAATTGAGGAGTTCTACACAAATCTGTTTTAGCCATAGGTCCATGAATGATTCATTTTTGAACTGAATTCATATGTCTATTTATTTGAAAATCACAGCTCAAAAATGCCATCGATGCACATACACATTTATAAAACACAGAACTAACCAAAAAACCAACTCGATAATTTGATAATAACAGTATTGAACTAACAGTAACTTAGTAATTAAAATGCAACAATAGTGGCATCTGAAAACCAGAAATGATTTAACACCAAGATCGCGGGAATTCCAAACAAAAGTGTGCTGTAATACTGTGAGGATGCCAAATGCCGAGTGGCAGAAACTTGGAGTTGTTACTCAACTTTGGTAAAGTTATCGATTTTAGGAACACTTAACAACTCCACTAAAAAGGACACCAGCAAGAAAATGCTAATACATATACAGTAAAAGTATGTGGACTTGCCTGTGGATCACAGGAAAAAGCAATGACTGAGTCTGCATTTAGGGCAATCGATGGTACACCAGAAGTGGTCTACATTGGTCCGCATACAGGACAACTGGACCCACACCTGCAGCTTTATGACAATGCTGTACCATCAGACTGCTGGAGACCATCCCAGCACAGGGAAAGTCCGGCCTGGATGCCCATATGCTCAACAGTTCTAGAATCTTGAAGTCCAAGTCACATATGGGTACCCCTTGGCCAGAGCCAGCCCCACAGATACACTACTCCATGGTTTTTAATATTTGAAGTCATTCCAATATTTTAAAATTGGAAAACTTCACATTAAAAAAAAAAGTTTTCAGGCTTCTCAAAGAAAAGAAAGAGAAAGGGAGACCTGGCCAGGCTCAGCTGCCCCTTGAGCTGCACCCTGTGCTGTTCGGAGCCCCACTGATCCCACCCTCCAGAAAGTCAGAAACGAGTCAAACCTCAGCTGCCATTTATCTCTAAATCTGCGCCATTATTCTCCTTCTACCTGGCTGTTTTATGCTACGTTTCAACTCTCAGCATTATTTGGATTTGCACCCTTTGTCCTAGTAGAGTGTACTGAAAAAGCCCCCTCAGGGTCTAACAAGGGAAAAGAGACTATAAGGATGGCCAGATGCCAAGTTCTCAGAAATTTAACAAAAAGTGTTAGCTGCTGATATTTTTTCTTTTTAAACAACTTGCAAAGGCTGGATACTTTCTCGGCTAGCTCTAAGTCACAATCCCAGTAACTACTCAGACTCCCAAACCTTTTCTTCCTCTTAATAACCTATGAGGAGCACATCAGGGAATGTTGATCATTCACAAATTGTTTTAAATAAAAGGTCAAAAACAAATCCATTAATCAGTTTTGAACAGTTTAAGCATGGGTTTAGAGTAACAAAGAAAACTACATTTCAACAGAAAAAAAAAAAAAAAGCCCTTCAATTAGAATGAAAAAAGATTACAGTTACTTTTAGAATAAATCTTTTCATATATGGACAGCAACCACAAAAGCTTTAAACCATGTAATTAATACTAAAGCTGAATAAGACAGACTTTATACAATCTTTTCAAATGACCATCTCTGTTACTCCCTAAACTACTTTTGGATGAAACAGATTTTCCTGACCTTTTGGGCATGCTCAGGAGCTCAGCCCTGTCTGACTCTTTGCGACCTCATGGGCTATAGCCCACCAGGCTCTTCTGTCCATGGGATTTTCCAGGCAAGAATAATGGAGTGCCATTTCCTTCTCCAAACCTTTTGAAGGTACACCAAATAACAACTGAAGCACTTTAGTGACTGAATAACTAGAATTACCATAAGGGTAATCGTTAATATGTTCAACATCATATACTGAAAACAAGCATATATATATAAACATATATATCGGCCCAGAGCAAGCACACTACATGATAATACCAACTACCCTTCTTAGACTAAAAAGTCCAAGTAAATAAAGACAGTCTTGAAGCAGAAAACAAAACACAAAAAGACAAATTATAAATATGTATGGGTGACACAGTCCCACCCTTTTGCTCTGGAGACCAGGAAATAGATGGTGGTTGAACAAAATTGACTTTGTTTCCTACTAGCAGCCTGGGTCACTATCCACATTCCAACACCATAAGGACCCCCTACTAGACCCAAGTTCCAACTACTCATACTCTACTATTAGAGAAATTCTGCCTCCAAGTAATAGTAACAGGACACCACATAAATGGAGCAAAGTCTAGATTCAAGACAAATTGCTTAGAAGGCTATGGTAAAGTTCACTGTAACTTTAAAATAACTTTGCATTAATTTGTTACTAGCTGAACATTTGCCAGTAATCTTGTTTCCTAGCATACTATATTATATATTAGACTTCTGCATTCCACCTAGCTTGGACCGGAAAAAAAAAAAAAGGAAACTAGCCACTAAAAGTAGACCTACCACGTGCGGACAAATATTACATCCCAAGTTGTCTTTCCTCTAAGTATTAACAGTACTAAGTATATCTAAAAAAGCATGTAAATACTTGCAACGCTGTATTTTCTAACTTGTGTAACTTTCATCGTCTGAATTAGAACTTACTTTGAATCTAATTAACACTATCCAGTGAATAACTACTAACCAAAACAGCCTTTTCCATTTACAACCAAAACTGGAGTCTAAAATGATTCGCGATTTTTAGTTGACCTGCAACACGTGTCTGGGAAAGTATATCGCCGCTCTACCAAGGACATACTTCTGGCTCTGAACTTTCTTGAAAAAACTACCCAGGTCCAAGGGGCGCAGGCGCTATCCACTTACCCGATCCTTCATCCTCCAGCTCTGAGCTAAGGATTTGGAGCCTTCGATTTTCTCACAGTGCCTCTTTTTCATAAAAGCCAAAGGCAGGTTCCAGTCTGTAAGGTCAGCCTCATCTTCCTCCCCGAGTCCCAAGAGAGGCGACTGCAGCATCTCGGACTCCATGAGCGGGGGAGGGGGTGGAGGAGTCCTGGGCAGCAAACGCTCAAGAACCTCCAGCCTTGAAAACTAGTGTGTACTAGAATGGGTGAAATAAGAAACAGAAAGGGGGGAAGTAGAAAAATAAATGGATGGAGAGGGTGTGGAGACCCTCCCTCAGGCAAAAAGTCTGAGATTCTTCTCTCTAACTCTGCGCGGGAAGTCGGAGGGGGTGGGAAATGAGGGAACCAAGAGGCTCCGCACAGACACACACACGCCCCCAGATCCCAAGCCACCGGCTGCTTCTGAGGCCGTCCGTTCCCAGAGGGGCTGCGAGCGGAGCTGTCAAAGGCGTACGAGACTCCAGGCCTCACGATGACCCTGCTCTCGGCCTCCAACGTCTCAGCCGATCCGAGGACAGGCAGGCCGCCCGCTCTTGGTGCCGGTTCGCCGACTGGGCTGAGATCTTCGGCCGAGGGGATGAGGTTCAGAGCGCCTTGGGTCTCCTGCAGCCACTCTCAGCCCTGTGGGTCGCGCACTCGCCGGAGCTGCTGCAACCAGAGCCAGGACCGGCCCATCGTGCTCGCCCGCAGCCGGCTCCTTAGCCCTGGGTCCGCGCGGCCTGGCCGGTCCTGGCCTCCAGCCCTATGGCTCTCGCCTGTTTGAGAACGAGTCTTGAGAGACAGGCGACACAGAGCCGCGGAAAAGACGGGTAATGTGGGCTTATTGGGTTTGGGGAGTTTTGCCCTCTGATTTCAAGCTACAGTGAAACTCCTCTCATCAGCACATCAAGGAGGACGCCATATCGCCAAGACCCAGCATGCAGCGCGATCTACGGCGTGGGTAACAGACCAAACTTCCTCAGAGCGTTCTGGCCGTGCTTCCCGAGAGGCAACGAGGGAAGTCCCCACCCCCCTGTTACCATCGTTACCACAATTCAGCTTGCTAGTTTATAGCTTTTCGTTCAGTAGATGCGTCACATCAAAGTCAGTCCTATAAATGAAACTGTGTTAGTTTAATTAATTTAGAAAAAATCTTTATTATTACAAGTAGACCTTCATCCTTCTGAAATTAAAGGAATCGACCCCTTGTTTTTCCCAGATTTTGAAAAAGCAAAAGCTTCCGAAAGAATCATTGATAATATTACAAACGAAGATAGTATCGGACGCGCGGTTGGAAGGGGACGTACTATCCTCCACAGTATCAGTCAGATTCTTTTTTATTTTTAAGGAACACTGAGCGAAAAAATTAATTTTGACAATTGTAATTTTTTGTTTAATCCATTTATTTTCTGAGCGGTTTATTCTTATTTGGGTGTAGCTTCACGTACGAACAACTAAAAGCTATAGATCTCTATGCGTGGATCGCCTCCTGCACTTTATTGCTGTATTCCGTAAACATCGCGTGTTTACAGTGTGTGAGAATGTGTCCCATGCAGACGGAATAGAAACCCCAAGCAGCATGCAGTGCCTGTCTTCAATAAACATAGTGCCTAGTGAGACACACATGTAACCATCAGATAAAGGAGGGGGGGGAGAGGGGAGGGACGGGGGGTGGGGGGGTGCAGGGAGATAGGCAGAGAGGCTGGTCTTCCCCTCTGCATTTAAGCTTTGAGGTAAGGCCCACGTGTATCTGCATCTCAACTGTATCACTTTCCGTGCCTGTGACAACCTTGGTCCATTACTTAACTAGTTCAGCCTCACTTTCTTCAACTATAATCTGGGTTAATATAATACCCACCTTGAAGGGTGAAATTAACCTGTGCAGGAGTCTGGTATACCTGAGCGTCCAGTACAATGCCAGCAACGATGGGTGTGTATACAGCTAGAGGGAAAGCCCGCAGCCCTGTGTGCTTTATTCATCTGAAAGGCTCAGGCTGGGCTCTCAAAGAGACCCTCTTTCTCTGTGGTTTCCTATCCAAACGGCATTTGTGTTCCTTTCAACATCTGAGTAAATAGTGCAATCCGAAATCATTCTCACCTAGCACATAGCAGGCATTTAATTAAAATTCTTGGATTACCATTCTAAACATTTGTTCAGTTATTACAGCCTCATGAGCCCCATTCTCCCATGAAAACTCAAGGCAAATTCACCAGAACACAGATGGAGGTTAATATCTTCCTTTTTCCTTGCTCTCAGTGTTGGCAAAATGTCCCCCACTGTCATCAGCAGAGGCTTCAGGACTGCAGGGTCCTGAGGAGATCCCACTCTCACTTGAGGGCAGTGTAACTCCAGCTCTGCCTGTCACCCTGCAGCATACAAGAGTGAAGGCCAAGGTCCCCAGGCACTCTTTCAGGAAGCCTCAGCTACAGGAGAGCGACAGCATTAAGCCCATTCATTCACAACTAGCCCTGTGACGTGGGCATCAGTGAAAGTCGGTTAGTCATGTTCAACTCTTTTTGACCCAATGCTACTACAGTCCATGGAATTCTCCAGGCCAGAATACTGGAGTGGGTAGCCTTTCCATTTCCCCAGGGGATCTTCCCAACCCAGGGATTGAACTCAGGTCTCCTGCATTGCGGGCTGACTCTTTACGAGCTGAGCCACAAGGGAAGCCCAGGAATACTGGAGTGGGTAGCCTCTCCCTTCTCCAGTGGATCTTCCAGACTCAGGAATTGACTGGGGTCTCCTGCACTGCAGGGATTCTTTACCAACTGAGCTCTCAGGGAAGCCTGTGACATGGGAAAGTCGCTTAATCTGTGTGGGAATTAGCTCTCTGACCTATGAAGTGTGGCACCTGGGGAAATCCAATCAGCTGGTCTGACATTCTAAGTGAAGGTAGTAATGGATCCTTTGGAACCCAAACATGGCAGGTTGTCAGAATTACCTGAGAAATGATTTTAAAATTAATTTGCCTGAGTCCCAGCTCAGACGTACTGAATCATGGGGAGAGGCAGGACAGAGATTCAGAATCTCTATTTTTTAATCAGATAACCCTGACAATAATTTAAAATCAGTCAGATGTGTGGACACTGGACAATATTCTCGCTAAGGATATCAGGCAATAGTCTCCTTCAGTGATTCCATTCCAGGCCAGTGGTGGACCCTCAGTAACTGTTTGTACTGAATTGGGGTGGGTTGCCATGCCCTCCTCCAGGGGATCTTTCACAAGATCGAACCCGTGTTCCTTACATCTCCTGTATTGGCAGGTGGGTTCTTTACCACTAGTGCCACCTGGGAAGCCCCAAATAAATGAAACAATTATCCAATCTTTCACCTAATACGTCAGAACAAGACTCACCTTCTACCCCGAACTACATAACAAAACACCCTCTAGTGTTTTACAAATGTGACCCCAGAACCAAGAGACATTTGGGGTCCATGTACTGGACTGAGGATTTGATACACACATTGTGTCCCCAGCCCACCACCAATTCCTACATAATTTCCAGTCTCTGCCCTCCTC